>NW_020272920.1:504120-517175 GCF_003268045.1 Sipha flava
CTTGTAAATTCTATAATATTATAAAAATTGTATCATATTATATTATATAACAACTCTCTTTCTCCAACACAAGCTTTGCTTAAAGGAGAAAGATAATCGAAAATGTTAATCAATAATTATGTATGTATTTTTGTCTTTTTCGATTAATAAAAAAAAAAATATATATATATTATATTTGCTTTGTATATATGATACACGAACGTCATGTTTTATATAATTTATATATTCGTACAACGATAGTACACGATGCGATTAGTTGCGATTTATATATCTATAATATAGTCTCAATAAATTAGTATCAGCCACATCAATGCACGTTGATACCAAAAAGTATGATACAAGCCGTAATATTTGTATCCTGAAAATTTTTTAATGAACATCAATTTTACTTTTATAAAATGTTCAACTAGTGTGTTTTAACATGGCCCCAACTTTATCAAAAGTAGTAGCAATGGCTAAATATATCAAAGTACAACAAATTAAGTACGTCATTAGCACCATTTTCAAACTTTTTCTCTTTCATTTTCTTTAGTTCACAATGAAAACAACACCGAAGAAACCCATGCGTTTTTTTTCTGACAAAATCTTCATTTGCATTAGGAAATTTTTCTTTGTATTTAACGACCAAGTCAAAAAAACTCATATACAACACATATATAACACATTCATATAATTAGAAGACTTCGAATCCCATAAACATGGGTGAAGTCTATACAAATTGAAAAAATTTTCCTAAAACTAACGTTCAAAATTTTCCATATTTGGTAAATAGGTTATAAATAGTAAACACTTTATAGCCTATACCAGAGGTTCCCAACCAGGATGCCGCAGCACCCTAGGGTATCGCGAGATAAAATTTAGGGTGCCGCAAAAATATTTGAAATATATATTTATATTTAAACGCCTTCATGAAAAATATAGCACTGTGAGTAATAAAACAGACTATACTCTATGTCTATAGTATAAAACCTATTGTGTATAATTAATTAGGTATATGCAATATAATTTAATGAATTAATTATTAACATATATAATTTTTATATAGTAATACTGAGATGTTCAATCTATTTTAATTTTCATATTGGTTCGATTGCTATCGATTTGATGTGAACTGTTTTAATGTTATATACGGTGAAATACTTGTGACTTTATCTTATCTTTATTGTTTATTAATGCTAAATAAAATCGAAGTTAAAAAACATAAATTTAAATATACGATATATTAGTATTGCGTATTCAGTATAAACTATAGAGTATAGGCTCCAAATTTTTAGAAAATAATAAAGGATGCCGTGAGTCAAAAAAGGTTGGGAACCTCTGTCCTACACTATACAAATAACTATAGATATCATAGTATACTTAAATATAAGGAATTATAATAATATATATATATATATATATATATATATATATAAATAAATATAGATATTTGTGTTAACAATTTATTTATATTATTATCAGTTTGAATATTAAAAAAAGGAAAACAATAACAAAATTATCTTCAGATAGCACAGCACTGCCATACACACCGAACATGTATCAGTCCCAGTTTCACGTATCACGGTAAGGGCCGTCGAGTAGATGGGAGCATTGGGAATATTTTGCCCCAGGCCCCAAAATGTTGGTGGCCACAACATCCATTGCTTTTTTTTGTTAACTATGATGTAAAATAACTGCCTATGTTTACAAAAAAATGCTAAAACAATTACAGACATTTTACGAAAAAAAGAAAATGAGTTTATTATCATGTTGGATAGTATTTTTGATACAGCGCATTCAGATGCATTACAATGCATTATAATGATTATTAATTTGGCTAGATAATTTTTAATAAACCAACGTCTACCTGGATGTTTCGGTGGTTTGATAAAAAATAAACGACTCTCTTAACACGGTTAAAAACAGTTTATGAAATATAGTCATAGGTTTGTTGCTACGGTTATTACGGCGGTGTCATTTTAGTCTATTTTAAGAACTAAATATTAATATATTTTGCAGTTTACTATAAATTATTCAGTTGTTCAAGATTTTCAAATGATATTTATTTTATTCTCGAGTAAGTTTCTTCCGTAGTTTTATTTTGAAACCACATGAAAATATCATATCTTGATATATTCCTTTGATTCGGAAGTATTTAGGTGGATTTCACTGAACTTCTGAAAAATTCATGACATAAACTTAAATTTATATGGGTGATAATAAATAGGTTATTTTTTTTATTTTGGTTGAATGTGCGTTAAATGTGTAACACATATGCGTGCATGATATAGGGTTTGATTTGGTGATTTATGTCTTACAATTTTTTTCGATAAATAAATAAGTAACCATTAATATTTATGGCTGATTTTATGAAACCACTCTGAATTCGTACCTAAAAAAATTTTTAAAACTTCTAGTATAACTTGAGTTCAGTGGCGTAGCCAAGGGGGGGGGGTTAAGGGGCCTATGGCCCCCCATGGGCCGTGTTTATATGTATAATGTATCTTGACTATTTAATAGAATCAATGGATGCTCGTTTTAATCAAAGGCTTATTGATGTTATGTCACTTGAAGGACTTATTCCGGTCAATTTAAATATGTATGATGATAAAAATATCATAAAAGTTGCTAATATATATGTCCAATATCTCCATGATGATATGGAGGCAACAATGGAGTCAAAATACTATTCCAAAACCGTATTCTGCTATTGATTCACTCTCTCATCGCACCAATCTTCGACCTAACATTAAAATACTTTTACAATTATTCGCCATGTTACAAGTTACCTATTTCATTCCGGAAAGAACGTTTTCAACACTTAATCGCTTAAAAAAATTTTTAAGAAGCACCATGTCGGAAAACAGACTGAATGGATTAGCTATGGGTAATATAAATAAAAAAGAGCAATTCAATGAAAGTGAAATAATAACTGAATTTGCCAGAAATTCGCCTAAGAGGATGCAGCTGTCAGAGTGGAGCAAGTGACTGAACACTGAAACCAAAATTATTATTATTATTATAAATTATATATTAATAAATATTTTTAAAACTATACTAAAATGCTTGAATTACGTTTAGAAACTTGGTGGTAGATGGTGAGGGGGGGGTAAGGCTGAATTCTCATATCCTCTCTTACCTTACTTATCCAAAAAAGTAGTTAGCCCCCCCCCATTTAAAAATCCTGGCTACGCCACTGCTTGAGTTGAATAAAATTTTACTAGAATTTGAAATTATTTTTCCACAAATAATATAAATTGTTGTAAATTTAATTACTATTATTCATTATTAATGGTTATTACATGATGTATCATTTGCAAAGTGTTTTGCTACCTAGTACTTTTGTTCTTGTGTTCCGTCAATTTAAAATAAATATTATAAATTATTTATTTTGTAAATACAAATTTAAATCAAATGATTTACCATATTTTATAATTTTTATAGGTTATGATGATTTTGATTTTGATACTTATATTTTATTGCATTATTTATAATACTATTCGTATGGTTTTATTACAGACCACGGCCAGTAATTGATCTCCAATTACCAGAACAGGAATTTGTGGCGGTCAAGGTTCCAAGTATCAAAGAAAAGGAACATATATTCAAGGAAAAGGTAGTCGGGAGTGTGGATGCTTTTACTAAAAAAGAACTGACTGAAACGATTTCATTTAAGAAGTCAAAGTTTAAAAAATCTAATTGTAGAAAACGTTTAAACGACGAATGATATTGACGGTATAGTCGTTGTTCATATTATACTTGTATATTGTAGTATGATATTATTTCACATTTATTCCCTGAAACTTTTATCATTTTCAAGTTAAACATGAATTTAGTTTTTCATGATTCTGGTTTATGTAACTACCTTAAGAATTAAAAAAAAAAAAAAGAATATTCAAAAATTCTTCGTCTATGGTTTCATACCCATGCGTACCCCCATGTGTCATTGTTCTCAAATTACTTTGGTATAAATAATCTGCCGTCAGAAGATTTCGTGCAATTTTAAAGAGCACAACATGAAAGTAAAAATAGAACAGTTAATTTGTTTGCCGTTTTAATTTATTTAATACCTAAATAATTAATATTCTATAGGAGTTATACGAATCTGTAGATAAATTATGTAACTATTTAGTAATGTGCATGAAATAGATTCTCATGGAAAAGTATAATAATATTGTTGTAAATATATTGATAAGATTTCTATCTTGTATATATATATATATATATATATATATATATATTACTATCTTTCTAATTACTATTATTTTGTAACTCTTGCACGGATATAATTAATTTAATCTAAGTACTTTTAGTACTTTTAGTATTTTGAATTTTGTATGAAATTAACATATTTGTAAAATCAAATATGTATGTTGAACCGAAGTATTATATTTTACCACATACTTTTTTGTTTATTTTCAATTATATTTCAACGGATTACCATGATCATAAGTTTCAGTGACTTAATGTAGCTCATGGGCTCTAGTTTAGGCCTCTGAATTTTATACAGTCGTATGCATTCGTGTGGGTTCTTTTATAACACGATATTACAGAAAACTATGCTCTTGTTAGAGCTAGTAAACGTCTTATGCTCCATTTACGTTTCTAATCCTGATTTATGAGGGCTAAATGTTTTTCAAATAAACTTTTTCACGGTACGTGGTATTATTTGTACTCGGCGGCTTTGTAGTTGAAACCCAATGGAAATACTATTTTTGTACCTACAAAGTTTGTGATATTGACGTGGTATTTGTTTAGTTTAGTCATTTATTTCAAAAATTATCTCAACCTTCCAAACGTAAAGTCGACTTTTACTTTATAAATTTTACGAAGGAGGTGATTGAAGATCTTGGAAATCCTACCCGCCACATAAAGTGTTTGTTGTGTTTTAATTAGTAGTTTGTACTATTTTCTGTTAATAATTTCTCATTAAAATTCAGGAATTCAGCTATAGAAGCGCGAGTAGTGCGTATTTCGTATAGGAATAAATGTACCGTACGGACCAAATTGCCTTCCAGAAAATCGGTATGCGTCATGTTGTTTGAGTATGACGCACCTCTACGTGGCGTCTGTGAAGAAGTCTATTGGTCACGTGACGTAGTGCAATTTTTATGTAAATTATCAACGAGCGTTAAGAAAAAAAATATACAAAACCGTACTGTTCGGATTCCGTACCAACTATGAGAATATCAACGAGATTTTTATAGATATTATACGATACACTACAAACATATTCTATTTGTCGAAAACGTCGAATTATATAATATTTAATAATAATTGAAAATTTCACTATATAAAAAAAACTACTAAATATGATTAAAATGATTGATTTAGTAAATTATGTATTATAAGTAAACCGTTTAATTTTATTATCCATCAGATACATAGTACCCACCCTTAATCTTAGGTGTTGTATTGCAGTACGTGTTCGGCGTCACTGGTCTTTGATCGCATTGGATGGTACAATCATATTGTACTGAATTTACTACAACACAATAAGTTGATAGATAATTTATGTCGATTGCTTTGGTAGGTAAACCACCTACATGTGGTATTTATATATAAGTATATAATTGTAAAGTTTATACTATGTAGGTTATTAAGCTCGAAACATATACACCGTGATTGTATACGTATATTGTTGTTTAAATCATGTTTACTATATCGAAATAAATAATTCCTGATTTTGAGCTATTTATCTTTTGTTTGATGTAATATTTTTTAATATTTTTAACGATTGGGACACAACTCGTATGTTTTACATATGTAATTGCACTACTGTAAAATTGAATTTTCAGAAACGGTAGAAGTAGTCCCTCGAATGGAATAATTAATATTAGATAACTAAATAAAGAAGAATAAAATAGTGATATTTATTTCTTACTGATTTCCTTGACGAAATATTTAATCATATTTTCGATTTCATGTATTTATAAAGGATCCATTTTTTAATTGAATTATTATTATTATTTTATATGTATTGTTCTACGACTACACACTATGATTATCCTTCATGTACGTATATATATAATATATATTCTGTATACAAATTACACCGTTTCATAATTTTTCACTAGAAGTTATTAGGGTATGTATTTCTGTTGACGTGCTGGGCGTGTATAAATTACAATTATTAAATTTATACAATATTTCTAAAAAATGTAAAAGAAAACAAATTAGACATGCTTTATACAACCGCAGAATAAAACAGAATGGACACTGATAACAAATTACATGGGCAGCATAGGACAATAATCAGTCAGCCATTTTATTTGAGGTACAGTAGGAAGTTAGTAACATTTTATTCCATCATGAAACGGTAGTAATATTCTTTATAAGCTACTGCACATTTTAAAATGTTACTAATAGTAGTATTATTTTTCAAGGTATTAGGTGTAATAAGAGTCAAACATAACAAAAGTACCTCAGTTAAAATGGCCACTGATTTCGTTGCTGCCGTGTTGTGATCACCCCTGCAGGCACGTACACAAAATAAAATTTCGGGGGGGGGGTATTTATTTATTTATTTAATTGTTTAAACAATTTATCCTTCCTTACTCATTATTTTTTAATGTGACAATTATTATGCTAAATATCCAAATTTTATGTATGTTATTTGTTTAGAAGTATGTATTAAGGAATAATAATAATAATAATAATAATAAATACAACTTTAAATAATAGCATTTGTTATAAACAGAACAGATATTTATTTCATTATTATGCACATAAAATTACATAGGTATTTTATACTATTAAGTAGATAGAAGAAAAAAAATCAAACAATTTATAAGTTTATAGTAAAAAATTAAAAACTAAAGTAAAAAATCCCATTTTCGTGGTAATCTAGCAAATCTGTCGATAATTTTTTCCACATTTAAATCAAAATTTCGGTATATATTTAGTAGGACCAATCCAGTAAGTCTAATTTCTCCCATATTGTTTCGTAAGTATGTTTTAAGTCTTCGTAGAGTTGAGAATAAGCGTTCAGCAGTAGAAGTTGTAACAGGTAATGTGGCAAAAATAGTCAAAAGACTGGGAAAAAATCATAAGAAATTACAGAAAAGTAGTCAACGATGTTATTGGACAGTCACTCTCTGATACATTTTTCCATTTTACTAGCCATATTTTAATTTCTGTGTAAAATTTTTCATAATTAGGTAAAATATCTTTATAAAAAAGCGCCACCTCTTGAAAATATTTTACATCAGTTGTATTTTTAAGAAAATTTGGAATAAGTGATTGTAATTTAGTCATTAAATTATAATGATTAATAAATCTATCTTGTAATTGATAAATAAAATGATCGATAAAAGGTAAAAATATTGATCTTTTATAATATTGTTCCGGAGAATCGGCTAGAATATTGTTAAGTGCAGTTTGCAGACCTACGGTTTTTGGTACCTCAATAATTCCTTCCAACATGGACTCTTTTGAATTAAAAAATACTTGTTTAAACTCATCATCGGCATTTTTTCATATTTCTTTAAATATTTGACAAAAATCTATAACTCGCTCATAACAATATGACAAATCAATATTAATTTTTTGTAGTGCTATAGATAATGGTAAATTTAAGGAAAAAAACTTCTCAATCACATGTAAAGCTATGATAAAAACTGAGTTATTAATGGAATTTGAAAGCTGAAAAGCTGTACGTGATGTTTCTATATTTGAACACCCTTCTAATTTTTTTAAAGCATAATAAATAGCTTTACATAATTCTTTAAATAGAATTACACTTTCATGTCGATCCACCCATCGCGTTTCACACATTTTTATTAAAGTTTTTTTTCGACTTTCTGGGATATATTCATTAATACATTCAGTCAGTGTTTTTGTTCTTTGTGATGAAGCTCGGAAAAATGTTATTACTGAAGATACAGTTCCAATACAGTTTCTAATTGATACGATTTTACATGAACTTCCTACAGCCAAATTTAAAGAATGAGAAGCACAATGTACATAAAGCGCATGTAGGACAGCCTATAAAATATAAAAAAAAATTAAAAAACTGTATATGTTATCTAGTGTTTATAAATACATATTATATTAATTTAATTTAAAATTTAAAAATTGTAAACAAGGTCACTCTTTAAATTAATTGCTTCTTTTTTTAAATACAATAAAAAAAAGAAGAAAACATACAGAACTTAAAAATTATATGATATAAATTATATTTTACCAGTGATGTATTGCTGAACGCCTTTTAATTGCCCACTCATCGACGCCACGCCATCATAACCTTGTCCTACAAGAAACTTTTTTTCAAGTCCGAATTTCTCTAGCAACTGAAGTATAGAAGTAGATAATCTTTTACCAGTCATATCGTGAACAATTGAAAATTCAAGAAAATCTTCCATAATACAGTTTGACACACCGTCAACGTATCGGACACAAAAAAACATTTGAAGACATTTGTTCTAATCGAGATACGTCTTGTATTTCGTCTACTAAAATAGAAAAATATTTTGCATATCTGATATTTTTTAATATATTTTCTTGTATTAAATTACCACAAATAGTAATGATTTAATTTTGAACATTAGGACTCGTATAAGATGCAAAAGAAGTAGCGTTTTTTAAATGTTTGTCTAAAATAGAATCAGCCAATGATTTAAATCTTAATAAAGATCTAAAATTCCCGTCATTTGTTTCTATACTTTCATCATATATTTTTCCACTGTCATTATTACCTCTTAAAGCATTAAAGCAGTATTTTGTTTTCTACATAAAATTATTGTTTGAATTATTGAACGAAGAATAGCTCGATTTTCAATGACCTGTTTTTTTCGTGAAGTATCTATTTCATTTGCAATATTCTCCTTTTGTTTTCCATTACTTTAATAAATTCTTTAGAGCGAATGATTGAAAGCTTATGATATTCAGATGTTGAATGGTGATTAAAACGTTCAATGGCATAATCAAAGCACCTAATTTTTTATAGGTCCCTTTACCAACAGTGTTATTGGTAAATATTACACAGTATTTACACAAGGCACATTGCAATTTTTGGAAGTAAATAAGCCAAGGAAAACGATTTAACCAATCTATTTGAAATTTCAGCCACCTTTGTTCTTCGATGGGGAATTGGTAATTTTTGGGTGGTATCCATGGATTTTTTAATAAATCAAATTTTTTGCATCATTTATATTATTAAAAGTTGATAAAAATAATCCAATATCTAGAGAATAATTTTTTAACAATTCATTGTCTATATTTGTATCAAGTTGGGTCTACAAAGCGTTTGGTACATCAACTTCGGTTGTGATATTTTGAATATTACACGATTTACATTCAGTTTCTTCGTTGTTTTTAATTTTTTTTACACCAAAACTGAATAATGATGGTTGATCACTATTTCTTTTCATTATAAAAAAAAAATAAATCAAATGTTTAATAATTAATAAATTTAGTTATTTTCACACTTATCATAAAATACAACTCGCAAAAATAACCATCACACTATTGTACTCACAGTTTATAACCGTTCAAATACCGAACACAGACTAAAACTGAACTATCGTTTATTATAGATAAGCATTTGAATAGGAATTTTTGGTGACCTATCGAATACGGAAAATAAGATAAGATTATTGACAAAATGTGAGTTTACCAGGTATATTATATGAATCGCAATGATACGGTTCTCATATGTGCGTATTTCTCAGTAATCACCTCGATCATTCATCTATAATACAATATATAAACTTGTATTTCATACCCAACTAATAAATAAAGGAAACATTTAACAGCAAGTAATAAAAATATTTTATAATAATAGGTGTATAATTTGACTTAATTTTCAAAGAAATTATACCGGTGGGGGGTTTAAACCCCAAATCCCCCCTTGTATACGTGCCTGACCACCTGATAATATGCCGTTTGTGACTAAATACATGGTGATAATGTACGATAATGTCAATTGAAAAAACCGATTAGAAAAATAAATATATCTAATTTCAAAGACGTCACTACGTTTGTCGCCTGTGCATTTATGTATTTACTGAGTACGTAGTGTGTTATAAGAATATTAGCATAGGATTTATATAAAATTTAATTTTATAATATTTAATAATGATAAATTTAATATAAAAAGTCCAATGTATTAAATATAATAATTTTTTAATTTTAATTATAAAGTTGTGTTTAATATAAATTTAACACATAAATACGGTTTTTAAATTTAAATTATTTTTTAACATATATATCTGTATTTATTATTTTTATTTCATTAGTTATTTACTGTTTTTCTGGTAGATCACACACTAAAACTTTAAGTGCTCGGTAGATCACACACTTTACCAATGCCGCATTGTTTAACAAATGTTCTACCATTGTTGTTGAATAATATAAATGGTTGTAAATTAAATTTATTTGAGAACTCAAATACACACAATCATTTATTGTGAATTATAAATTGTTGTCATCTAACGTTTTGTTTCATTAATACATTTAAAAAAAAACATTCTAAGATTGCATCAGGATATAAAATGTTTACGTTGTACATAGTTGACGGAGTAGTGATCGATTACGAATTTAGTTCGATTGAAAATGTGTAAAAAAAGTATTGTTCTTACAAAATAAATGATATGTTATATACCATTATAGTTTATATCACTTGAAATAATATGTAAATAATAAATTTAAACGAATAGTGAAAATGGAACTTTTCTTACCGAAAAATTAACGAGTATTAAACGTTTAGAATCTATAGTATATATCCATGTCTATTCCGTTGCACATGGGAATTAATACGTTTTTATGTTAATTGAAAATAGCACGATTCGGAATGATAAATATGAAAACGGCACGCCTAAAACAAAAATAAATTTTCTATGTGCGCAGATATGGAGATATTGTCATGGAGATAGCTAATATAACTAGTTATGTTATACAAGTTAGTCTTACATTATTTTATGTTTTTATCTTTAAAAATTTTAATAAAAGTGTGTTTTATATCTGTTTGGTACTCTGGCCATACAAAATAAATAAAAAAATTAAAGTAAAGTATGATGTTGAATCATATCTGATAAGGTTACTGTTCTTCAATTTTTTCTCGGGGGAGAGGTCTCAGCCTTTAACATTTTCCACAAGTCCTAAATATTTATTCTGCGTATTTTCAATCAGCGTATTCATGTAGGATCTACACATTTCGTTATTGGTGTACGCTTAAATCTGAAAATAGAGATCCAGCTGGATGATGTGATTCCGGTTCTAAAGTTCAACACGTGACAACAAACGGACCGATTCACACGCGTGCATGGGAGATGATGCCGATTTGAACTGGCTGTATGTGTACACACATAAAAAGACATTTTAGCGAACCCAATGCGAACCTATTGTAAGTTGGTTTATCCTCGGTATTGTTTCGCGGTATGTTCGGTTCGTATACGTGTGGTCAGGGAAGCCCGCAGAAATATAGCTGTAGGGACAATGTAGGGAGGGAAAAAATATTAAGTAAACATAAACTATGAGAAGATTTACCACTAAATCTTTCATATACTCATATTTTGTAAGACTATCATTAAAAATATTCTAAAAATCTAATCTAATTTCATATAAAATTATATTATTAGGTTAAATATTTATAATAAAGTTTAAACAAATAACAATTTTATTTGATTAAATTTACATCATATTTAATTATTTTATTCAAAAAGTAATGACAATCTTCTTTTGTTAGAAGTAAATAAATTGATTGAATCATCAACAGACTTATAAAAGATACTTTTTTAAAGTATTCAAATACAGATACCGGTTTTCAAAATTATTTAAAATACGTATTTGAATACTTGATAAGAAAATTATAAATATAGATACTTCAAAAAAGTATTCATGGATAATTTAAAATACTTAAAAAAATGACATAACATTGTTTACTTTAAAATCATAAAAAAAATGGAAAAGAATTTTAAAAATATATTCATGTCTTATATAGCTGCAACGAATAAAATAGTTCAGAGTTCCTATAGGCCATAAATCAGAATTGGAAAATGAAAATAAAATGAATTTTCAATTTTGTTATGTTAATTATGTTTTATTAATTTATACGGTTATTAATGCAGCATGTTATAGCCATAATAGTGTATATTGTTGTAGACTATAGATAGGACTCTCAGATTCAGGTATTTGTAATGGAATTGTCTGGAATAAGTCTGTACAGTAAATTGTTATATGTCACACATATATATTGACTTTATTTATATAGCTTGAATAAACGATTAATAAATCTTATTTATGTAATATAAATATATAATTGGTAAATTAATTTATTATTTTAATATGACAAAATTGAAATAAAATTTGTAAAATAATATTTGAAAATACTATGACCAAGTATTTTTTTCAAAACTATTCAAAATATGTATTTGATTACATGAAAAGTATTTGAATACTTTTATTCAAATACTTTTACTAGAGTACTTTACAAGATTGATCATCAATTTGCTGATTAAGTGAAGTGCTGAAAAATAATTAAAAAGTTGTTGTTAAATGTGAATTTATATACTGAATAAAGTTTGTAAGCATTTTGTAAATTATATTAAAAATATCATGGGGGGGGGGGGGTTATAACCTCCACTGATTTATCTCTCTAAGCGTCTTTGTCCGTAACTGTAGCATTTCTTAACAACAAAAATCCTTTTACGACGACTTAATAACAATTAATTAATATTTTCAGATAATTTTTTTGCCTTTTACTCTAGACTAAAATATGTTCTTGGTTATATTGATATATTATTATTATAATTAATAAACATGAATTAATAATAAAACTAAATACAAAAAAAAAATGCCAACGGCACGTAGTGTTCCCAAGCGGTCACCCATCCAAGTACTAACTACGCCCGACGTTGCTTAACTTCAGTGATCGGACGAGAACTGGTGTATTCAACGTGGTATGGTCGTTGGCGATAGACGTTAGAAAAATAACGTTATTTATAGAATATTTTAAATTGTTGAATTTTTCTTTATTTGCAGATGAATATTTACATAACTCCACAATTTCGTTAAAGATAAGTGTATGTACTCATTTTTCAAAACCAAAAAGTTTTGGAATTATCAGTCATTTGAAC
>NW_020272920.1:517185-546096 GCF_003268045.1 Sipha flava
GTTCAAATGACTGATAATTCCAAAACTTTTTGGTTTTGAAAAATGAGTACATACACTTATCTTTAACGAAATTGTGGAGTTATGTAAATATTCATCTGCAAATAAAGAAAAATTCAACAATTTAAAATATTCTATAAATAACGTTATTTTTCTAACGTCTATCGCCAACGACCATACCACGTTGAATACACCAGTTCTCGTCCGATCACTGAAGTTAAGCAACGTCGGGCGTAGTTAGTACTTGGATGGGTGACCGCTTGGGAACACTACGTGCCGTTGGCATTTTTTTTTTGTATTTAGTTTTATTATTAATTCATGTTTATTAATTACGAGGAACCCCCGTCGAAAATCATCCTGGGGTAAAAAAAACTGATACCCTTGGCAGAGTGTATGTAGTTCATCCGAATAACAGTGAATGTTTTTACTTAAGAATGTTGCTCCACGTGATCAAAGGTCCAATTTCTTTTGCAAGTCTACGAACTGTGCAAGGAGTGACGTACGATACATTTCAAGAAGCATGCAAAGCAATGGGTTTGTTAGAAGATGAATTACAATGGGAAAACACATTATCTGAAACTACTGTATGTTGTACTTCACCGTCTATAAGATATTTATTTGCCATTTTGATAGTATTTTGCCAAGTAACAGACCCGATAAGGCTTTGGCAAAATCATTGTGCAAGTATGGCTGAAGACGTATTGTTTCGAAAACAAAAAGAATGTCCATCAGATGATATAAATTACGATGAAAATATTTTTAATGAAGCTTTACTTGAGTTGAATAAAGTGGTGCAATCAGTTTCTGGCAAAAATATCACTGATTTTGGATTAATTCTATCGAACAATATAGATCTGAATACCAATACTGAATACTTGCGAGAGACGTCCTACGATAGTGTCCGTCTATTACAGGTCGTTCAAAATGAAAGACGTTTAAACTCTGATCAGAAAACGGTTTATGACGCAGTAATGACATCTATTAATAATTACGAAGGCAAAACATTTTTCCTTGATGCCCCTGGAGGTACAGGAAAAACATTTTTAATTAATTTATTGCTCGCCAAAATAAGAACAGACAGAAAAATCGCTCTTGCTGTGGCTTCATCTGGAATTGCAGCTACGCTTTTAGAAGGTGGTCGAACTGCGCATAGCACTTTCAAGATCCCGCTAAAAATGTCCTACGATGACACATCAAGTGTCTGTAATATATCCAAACAAAGCAACACTGCTCAATTGATGCGGGATTGTGTATTCATTGTTTGGGACGAAGCATCCATGTCCCACAAAAGCTCGGTTGAGGCATTGGATAGAACCTTGCGGGACTTACGTAATAAAAATACATTAATGGGTGGCTGTACAGTCTTATTTTCTGGAGATTTTCGTCAAATCTTGCCAGTTGTAGTAAGAGGAACGAGAGCTGATGAAGTCAATGCATCATTAAAGAGATCTTACATTTGGCCAGACATAACTAAATTGAAACTGAAAACTAATATGAGAATATTATCATCTGACCAAGGAAATAAAACTTTTACTGATGCTTTACTCCGTGTTGGTAATGGTCAGTCACTGACTAGAAATGGTAAAATTGATCTGTCTGAGCTTTGTTTTTTTATGTCTAATTTGATGGACCTAATTGAAAATGTTTACCCAGATTTACCTAATATTTCGACTAAAACGCCAAGTTGGTTTCAAGAAAGAGCAATATTGTCATCAACTAACGATCAAGTCAATAAAATAAATGACATGATACTGTTAAAATTCAACGCACCAACAAAAGTTTACTATTCCATTGACACTGTTTTAGATGCAGAGGAGGCGATACATTATCCAACTGAATTTTTAAATTCTTTATCACCTTCAGGGACCCCACCATACAAATTAATTCTAAAAATAGGGTCTCCTATAATTTTACTTCGTAACTTAAGTCCACCTAAATTATGCAACGGTACAAGATTACAAATAAAGTCTTTAAAAAACTGTCTGCTTGAGTGTATAATCCTTACTGGCTGCAGAGCTGGGGAAATGGTCTTGGTTCCTAGAATACCAATGATACCAATCAATTTGCCATTTCAGTTCAAACGGCTCCAATTTCCCGTGAAATTAAGCTTTGCAATGACTATTAATAAGGCACAAGGTCAAACATTAAACGTTGCAGGTTTAGACTTAACCGTCCAGTGTTTTTCCCATGGTCAATTGTACGTAGCTCTGTCACGTGTCACATGCAAACAAAATCTATTTGTGATGGCCCCAGAAGGTGAGACACTTAACGTGGTGTATCCAGAAATATTTAATACTTAAGACAAATTGATATAATTAACAAAAAAAATAAAAATCATACATCATACATCATAACGAAACAAATATATTCCACACGTATATATAAAATTATACTAAACAAATTAATCAAATTAAATATCTGATATAATTCATATCAAACTTTTCACATATTCCTAAACATATATAAATGTACTGAAATCTAGCAATAGCAAAGCATTGCCGGGTCAGCTAGTTTAAGTATATTCGGATGTATGGAACAAATAATTTTTTAATTTTTAATTTTATTAATTAAGTTATACGAATAAATTGTATATTAAAACCTTCCCTGAATCTAGACCTATTGATTAGTGAAAACTGTACTAAAATCCGTTGGGTACTTTTTGAGTTATGCGCGTACATACAAAAAAGGGGGTTCTATTTTATATAGTAGTATATATATATAGAGTATAGATAGATATAGATATAGATAGCTAGATATAGATATAGATATAGATAGAGAGATATAGATAGATAGATAGATAGATAGATAGATAGATAGATAGATAATAATAATATATCAATATAACCAAGAACATATTTTAGTCTAGAGTAAAAGGCAAAAAAATTATCTGAAAATATTAATTAATTGTTATTAAGTCGTCGTAAAAGGATTTTTGTTGTTAAGAAATGCTACAGTTACGGACAAAGACGCTTAGAGAGATAAATCAGTGGAGGTTATAACCCCCCCACCCATGAGATTTTTAATATAATTTACAAAATGTTTACAAACTTTATTCAGTATATAAATTCACATTTAACAATAGCTGTTTTATTATTTCGTCATTTAAAGACATGGATTAGAAATAGGATGAGAAACGGACGATTGAGTAATGTATGGTTAGTTAATATACACCGCCAAAGGCATGATGATAAAATAATGTTTATTAACAAATTGGTGATCTTAGAAGATCTTGGTAAAAAAAAAATTATTATCCGCAAATATTCCTCTAAACAAAGTTGGCAACAAGGACTTCCGTTTCCCTAGCACCCGTAGAGTAAAATCGATTTTTCTCTGGGAAATTCGTTGGTAAAAATACTGAAATGAGTGATACAAATTGATACAAATTATGGTACAATCAATGACGCAAAAAAAAAAAAAAAATTATTTTTCAATAAATAATAATAAATAATAATAATTAATAATAAATTTTATTATTGGGAAAAGTTTTGGAATTCGTTTGTTGGACGTGTTCGGTGTATTTTAAAAACCCGTATCCTGGAACGATGTAACGTTTTATTGTGGCCGACGGATTAAAATGTATTCCGTCGGAGTTTATAAATATTTCATGTTATTAGCAATGTAAAATAAAATAACGTGTTACGTCGAATAAGTGCTTATCTTGTTTTTGGTCTTCGATCATCGGATTCGCTACCGACCAATAATATATTAATTTTTGCTCCAATATCGCATTGCTCGCTAGCGAAATTCAAATCACGAGACAATAACCAAGCAACCAGCATATGCATCCATAAACGACACATATACAATTTCGAAATCGAGGCAACGATTTCAATCTATGAAATATCAATTAGCCTAAAACTTTCATTCGAGTACCTATATTAGTATCACCGAACACCGAGCAAAAATAAAATCATTCCGTTTTGGTGAATGCCGAATGATTCACAGTGGTCGCGGTTTCAATATCCGTAAACACTGTGCCCATAGGTTATTCGGTCTGTTCGCGAATATTTAGAATAAACAAAACCGTAGAGTTTGCTTTTATACACTATGATATTGCCTTATGACACAGTGTAATCACTATTCTAATCAACATATAATATAATCAACATATTTTGAAAATATTGTATTTTTAGGAAATCTATCATGTTGTAGTAATTTTGTAAAATATAGGCAATTATTACTAAGAACACTCACGTTCAATGATAATTATTTAGCCTCTCCCGAATGTGTGATATCTAACAAAGCGCAAAAAGTAATTTTCATCACAGCAGCATTTTTTATCAACAAAGCAAATAGTGCTCAACAACGCCTTAGAATTGACCCTAGTACTGCGTATAATCGAAATTGACTTGATTCAGTGAACACGTACATACACTCACGCACCCATACGTAATCCACATTTAACGTTTGAAGGCGATTTTCACTGATGTAAAACGTAAAAGTACGCAGATGTGTATTATGTGCAGCGTTACCTGAAATTTGTTTTTCTGATTTATTTTTTTTTCAAGAACAAAGCTCTTAACCGATAACCGATTTGCGTTCAGTGAAATCGACTTTGTGTTGTTAGTTTGGAGATTATTCTGATCAATTATCAGACTTCAATAGAAGAACATTATCAGTGAGATGTTTTTGGGTTTTACAATATTTTTATTTTGACGTGAGTTATGATTACTTAAGATATTCAACTTTTAAAAGTAGCTCTTTAGTCGATTAAAAACTAAAATAGGGTAAAAAACCAACGATAACGTACAGATAATGATAACTACACAAAATTGGTTTTACTGAACGCAGATTTGTTAGGCTGTACGTTGGTAAGACGTAAGTGACACACGGTGCAGGTGTGGCGTCTTTTTAATAAAAATCGATGGTTGTAGCGACAACAAACAGACGTCGTGTAGATGTGGTTTGCTTAAAGAAAAAAATTCAAAAGTATTTCGATTTAATGTACTACGCACGTTTGTTTGTGCACCCATTGCATGTAGGATGTTATTACATTTTTAATCATTGAAAGGTTCGAACTCCATACTTAAAAAGAAATCTTTTGGCCATAAAAACATAATATTTTTACATTACTTTTTTATGCCATTATTCCGTGGCATTTAACTTTCTGGCTGTAAGTTGAAGTACCTACTTAATGTTATAATTGTCCATTTCACTGCAGAGTGGTCGACTGAAAAAATAATTTGCATAAGTACTTGAATATTTAAACATAATATTTACATTTTGACATTATATTATGACCGAGCGTTCGATGAACCAATCTTCTATTCGTAGATTATAATATTTTCGTTCAGGAAATTAATCAAATGTAAGCCCAACAGTTCGATTACAAACTACTAAGTCGCCTATTCATGATCACTATTTATCGAATCCGATGATTGCAAACGATATTTAAATGCAAAATCACGATAGGCTTATCATTTCCAGCCAATCAGTACCTTTTATGCATCCGCAATCTATTCTGTAAATATATGAACATGTGTTTATTGTTCACATCATCAAACCGGTCATCTCGCTATATCTCAGTAGAGTTACTTTCACAATTACTATTTCGACCATCGTAAAAGTCAAGTAAATACGAGAAGTTGGAAATAACATTTTTTACGTCAAAATTAAAGCGATTTTTTTGAAATATTTACACTGAATTTCTTTGTATAGGTGTGCAATAATAGTAACTGCAATATACGTAAAATAAATTAGCTTTGAAAGTAGGTAAGCTGTGCTGAAAATTAAGTCAAGGAAATGGAAAAAATAACCTGACAAGTTATTTTTTTTACGAGCCACCACTTATATATCATTTCATATTTATTTTGTTTATTTTTCTGTGATCGAATTTGATTGTATTGTATTTTTTTTTTTTATCAAACCGCATCTCATGTTTCGCTTTGTGTCGATACGTCTTGTATTATAAATATAAACAAACTAATGATATAATAGTCAATATTGTGTTCATTGTCTGTGATTATTTCCGCGTGCTAAAAATGGTCTGTTATAGAATTATTTGTCACTTGATCGTATTAATTTTAGTACGTAATCAAATTTTTGCAAAACGTTGTTTACAAATAAACTACACAATCAGCTGTTATTTTTAAATTAATTATTTTTAATTATTTTATAAAACACTAATATGAATAGGATCAATGGTTTTTGTACATGTTCAATACTTGTCGTTGATAGTTATTGGTATTATTAGTATCATTACGATGTAAATCGTCGTCTGTAGAAAATTATTTTCATTTATTGTAGGCTCGAAAAAATGAATAAGACGATAATTAGCATTAAAATGTGTTTTTAAAACGAAGTGAACTCAAACCGAAGTTTGTAGTGTACAATGCGCTGGAAAATGACAAAAAATGTGCACAAGCACACAAGACAAATAGTAGAACATAAACTATACCGGAATGGCTGGGGAGCTTAGAACTCAAATGGATTAACTGTAGTTGATAAGAGCGCAGTAACATTTGGAATTATGTTTACATACTTTGTTACTAAAATAGTAATCTTTTGACGTTATCCGTCTCGGAACCGAGCTTGACGTGATGTAACATAAAGTTTATGCTGGAAAACAAAACATTTCACTGTCAGTGCGGAGAGTATGAACCCCGTCTGGGATGCATATTATCAAAGCTTACATGGTCTCGGCACTGGGTATATAACATTTTGGTGATAAATCGTTATGGCGACATGTTTTTATAATTTAGGATTTTATCTTGAAATAATCAACACTCGTGTGTAAACAAACCGAACGCCTATCTTTACGTTGGCATCGCTAAAATCGTCTAGTACTGTCTGCGCTAACTTTATTCGAAACATACATGAGATCATTGTATAAAAAATGTCTCCATCTTTACCATATTTATCTTAAGACTCAATTAAGTTCAAATATATAATAATAATCTTGTAATAATCAATAATATTCAACGGTTCAAGATTTATTTTAATACAATAACACGATCATTCGTCAAATCACCGGATCGGTAAATTGAGGAAATGGTTTATCGACGAACTGTCCCATTCCTCTTGACGTTAAATATGAAATAACACTATTCCATTGGCCCATTTTACCGTTCTTTACTACCACCGATATTTTGATGACAAAATTATCTAACTATACTTGAAGTAAAATTTAAAATAAAATATTTAGTTAACTTTATGAAGATGTGTTGTAAAAGTGATTAAAATTAAATAATACACTTTGGTTTGATGACTTAAATGTTTTATTAGTTGACATTTAACCGTAGGAACATCTCGAATTAACAACAGAAATAAAGTAAATAATTTTCTATAAACAACTACATCGACCCAAATGTATGTCGATAAAAACATTGATATTGATTTTTTGCTTTGCACAAATTGTCTTCTTGCTTTAAATGATTTATCAGTGTTGTTATTTTATTTCTGTTGTTAGGTTTAAGATGTACGATTGAATGTCAACTTATAAAATGTTTTTAAGTCATTAGTTCAGCTAAAGTTTATTGTTTAATTTTATCACTTTTACGTGACATTTTAAGCGGTTTAACGAAATAGTTTTTTTAAACGATTTTAAATGTTGTTTTTAAAGTATAATCTAATGGTAATTATTTTGTTGTCGAAATATCGGCGGCGGTAAAATGTTTCATTTTGAAAGGGGTTAACGGAATTCAGTTATCTTATGTGCAGTGCCGAGAC
Organism: Sipha flava; assembly: GCF_003268045.1. Classification (NCBI taxonomy): domain Eukaryota; kingdom Metazoa; phylum Arthropoda; class Insecta; order Hemiptera; family Aphididae; genus Sipha; species Sipha flava. Next base: position 524,851 of record NW_020272920.1, read on the forward strand.
CACGTACGCTTCGTTAACATGCGTCCGGGCTACGGAGATGAGATCAGCACATGCTGTTGAAACAGTGCCCCCTCCCCCATGAATGGCATGAGTTGACCGTGACCCGGGAAGCTTGACAACCTGTGGCCATCGGTGGCGATGAGGGTTTTATTGAAGTGACTGCTTGACAGGATTACCGGCGTTACCTTTTGCGAGGCCCTGGGAAAAACTTATTTTACCCATAACTAGACTTAGGGACTTCTAGCGTTTGCATATTTTTTTTAATCATTATTAAATATAGCAGAGGGCAAAATAAATTCGTTTTTTGGTGCCATGATATCAGATCTAAAATTTGAATGTGCATATTTTTGCATATTTGATAGATTTTGCAGGAGATTGCATATTTTAAAAAGTTTTTGCTTATTTTGCATATTTTGACAAATTTTTCAAATTTAAAATTAAAAATTATAGATACATATTTCAACCTATCAAAAAAAAATGGATTTAGAGGACTTAATACTTCCAGTAATATGTTATCTGCAAACTACCTCTCATATCTCGTTATAATTTTCGTGTAAGTATAAATAATACTATAAACCTGTATCGACCGTATAACCCGCTAGATATCGACCAGATGTCAATAAAGATAATAATTGATAAAGAATAATAGATTATTTGTTTAGTGTCCAGTACAGTTGATTATTATCCAGGGCCGTAGCTTGGGGGTGGCGAGAGGTGCCAACACCCTGGGCGCAATTCCTGGGAGAATGCAAAAATGGACATCTTGCGTTTGATGTTAAAAATTACAATGGTCAATGTCGTATATTTTGTTTACAAAATCTTTAACATCCTTCATATTATAATCAAAGCAATCATCGAAAAAAATATCTAATAAGTGTAATATTTTCAAATCGAAAATACGTAAGAGCGCATTTTGAAGTTTCGCCCTGGGCACAATGTTTGGTTGTTACGGCATTGTTATTATTCGTCGTTGTTTTTGCGTCTCGCAACCACACAACGTCGAATCATATGTAAAACGTCGTACACGTATATTTTATAACATTGTGTAATGTCGAAAGTAAAAAAGTCTACGAGTATCCAACTACAAAGTTTTGTTTCGGAGTTTCGGAGTTTAAAGATACATTTACATCCGATGAACACGTTTTATTTTGTGTACTAAGTGATCATTTTTTTTTTTTTTTTTTTTTTTTAATGCATATAAATGCATATTATAATGATTTTAGAAGCATATTTGTGTATTTTTTTAGAGCTATAAGTCCCTAAGCCTACCCAAAACAATAGTCATCTGTAGGCCGCAGTTAAAGGCGATAACATGTTATCATACTCGAGGACAGCCGTACGCGATGTGGGGTTACTATGTAGGCAGTATAATATGTTTATCTACAGATTATGGGTGAACCACCTGCCCGCGAAGATTTTCATGGAATACGAACTTCACACCATCGTTTAAATATTGAAACGAGAGATCGACCTTAGTTGGTGAGACTGTCATCGTTGAATTAAATATTAATGTTGTGATCTAACAAAGAGTCCAACGTGAACGCAACGAAAAAACATATCAATCATATAAGAATAGATTATATTTTTCATCGTAGTACGTGATAAACGCGGGCGACGCGAGTGAATTAATTCGCCGTACGATTTGAAAATCAAATCGTTAATTTTTTGGTCGCGCGTTTAATAGATTAAACGTGAATATATCATAACTGTAGTACTCTTATAATGTAATCTATAATATAACTTTTTATTTCTTTGCGGTTATTTTTACAATTTATTTAAGTAAGCAGGTTAGTTACGAAAATATTTCGCGGGAAAGTTTCGTAAGTTGATTTTTCCATCGTAAACTAACCGAAACGAACTAATCGTCGTAACAATTAGTTGAAGTAGACGGTAGTAACAATCGTTCACCGAAGTGGCCCGCCGAAGAAAAAATGTCTGGCATCACTGGGGGTCATTACACGCCGTTGCGTTTCGCGCATTTAACATAAATACACGAGTAATACGTGAACGTTACGGACGAGCTTTTGGCCGTGAACCGCAGACGTCGGACGCGTTTCCAAACGAACCGTCTCGAAACGCCTATCGTTTTGTACGACGCACGACCAAGCAACTCATATTACCAAAACGTTATTATAGCTTAGCGTTGCACAAGTGAACCGTGCTGGAACGTACGCGCTTATCCGTACCGGTATAGGTATTATTTTGGGACGATTTATCATCGAAGAACACGACGGGACGGGGGCCAGTAGAAAACCGGGCTTAATGTTACATTCAACGTCATAGCCTGTAAGATTACACCATCGAAACGTGATAAGTCTACCGATTGGTGGTCGCGCAGACCGAACACGGGATACATTTTGTACGCGTTAAATTTTACGCTCCGGCGGGTTAGGTAATAAAAAAGGGTGCAGATGAGCTGCGCGCCGTGCGACTCGTTCACATTTCCGCTTCTCGCCGAAAGTCAATTACCTAGTAATAATACAGCGTACTGATTGTTAGCCGGGTGACAACGCGTATAGTGTCGTGCACGCGTGTGCCGGGACCGGATGCCAGGTGGTGTACGCCAATGTGCACCACTGTTCAAACATTAAAGCCCTTTGGATTTTAGAACTTGATGACGCGCCCCGGTCGCGTTGCGGTATCCAAAAGAAACGCTTTCGACGCGCGCGGTTCTCGAGTGGGACAATGAACTACACGATTACTGTGCCTACGCTAATCCGTTTTCGGCGAGAGAGCTCTTAAACTTTGCCCGGCATCTTCGGAAAATATTATGAGTCCGTGTTTACCTAACAGCGTACACCGTATACGAAACGCGCACCATACGTAAAACTGTGTTCTGGAATAATATTATTTCGTAAAACGCATGCATTAACATCGGTTAATGGGCATACGTTGGATTCCTGAGATCACGCAGACGTGTGTGTTATCATTAAACCTTAGTGGTGGCATCCATTCTTCGATCACAAAATCTTAATTTTGATCGAATAAATCATACACACACACACACACACACACATACACACATTTACGTACACGAATGTTTTACAGTGTTTGGTATATAAATATAAATATATATAGGGCCGTAGCTAGGTTATATATACGCCTTGTTATACACGCAATTCCTGGGTGGGCGCAAAAATTAAAAGTTTGCATTTTACGTTAAAAATTACAATGTCAATATTGAATATTTCGTTTACAAAAACTTCAACGTATTTTATATATTATTAACTGAAAACATTTTTCAAAATAATATCTAACGATTAATTATGTTTTTGAATTAAAAATACATAATAGCGCATTTTTAAGTTTAGCTCCCGGCCCAATATTCGGCTGCTATAGCATTTTAAAGACATATAAAGCAGTCACAAGGTTGCTGTTGAAACGGAATTACCTACGATAATAAAAACGTTGCGACAGTTGTACTCTCCGATATGGTGAACGTATGACAGAAAGAAAGCAATAATACATTTTTAAGACCGAGAAGCAGCCAATAGCGTTTTATTTGATCCGGGTCCAATAGTATAAACCTGATATGAACATCTAATAAAATTTAACTAAAAGGGAATGTGTCGTAAATAGTACGTTAATCTTAACTCGAATTTTGAGTTCCGACTTACGCGTATTGAATGCTCATACACTCAGTGGCGACTCGTAGACCGAACGAGGTGTGAGGCAGATATTTTCAAGATGTATATAAAATCTCACTTGTGAGAATTATACCAAGATTCCTTAAAAGAACGAGAACATACCTTTGCATTTGAATATATAATATTTAAATTACTTCTATTAAATTACAGGTCGACCGTCGCTTAATATTTCACGTTTGTTATTTTGACTACGGCGGAAAAATTATGTTTGTAGTAACTTCATAATAATCTCATTGTACGGAAACATAATTGTTATAATAGTTTGTTGTTATTAAATATTAATATTAATAAATTATTTTATACATATTCACCACTACTTTATTTAGTACAAATGTTTAGTGTAAAGTTGAAAATGTTCATTGTTTTACAAGAATTCATATCTTTAATTAGTGATAAAAGTATTACGGGTAAGTGTACACTACACGACATTACGACTATCTTTCCGATCCTATTCTTATGATTGGGTATTACATTGCTTGGATATAAATGACTAATGGATATTGTTAACATTACTTGGTGGCAAAAATCATTCTGATCATATAATTTTCGACTTCTCCCACTTTATATATTTTATAATCATACCGCAAATCAGCAGCAAAATATATTTAACCTTTCTGAACTCTTCGGCACTCTCCGGTTTTATTTACTATTCCATCAAAGATAAGAAAAAATTTAAATCTTAATTTATCCTATCTGTGGTTCTAATTTCTATAATTTCATGAAAACACGAACATTTTCTGTCTTGGTATTTGATAAATAGTATTGGATGTATAATATATATATTAACAAAAACTATTCTATTTCAAATTTAAATAATACTGAATATTGTATATATAATATTCTTAAAGGCGATAGGAAATAACTACATATATAGTAGTGCTGAGCACCAAATCCGGAAATGTTACAATCCGTTTAATCCGGATTATCAAATAAAATATATAAAAATTAAATTGAAAATTTACTGTATATGAATAACACTAATATAAACATTTGGTGAAAATTTCAAGTATTTAATCTTGTTATTTTCATATTATTATCGAGTGTATTGTTATTGTTCAGGAGTGCTATAAATAAATATTATGTTGCGTTCCATGTGTTATCAGATATCAATTATACTTTTATTAATATTTAATAACAGGCATGAGGTAATGTTGTTTATTTTCAGTATTTACTGTTCTGTAGTCTGTAGTTTGTTGTAGTCTGTAGTCTGTACTTGATAGTCGATAGTTACTAGTTACTACTTACAAGTTATAGCTCAGTAATTTGTTATTATGTTAGTACATACTACTTAGTACAGCCAAATGGTTAATATTTCTTTCACATAATGCTAAATTATAATTTATACTTAATAGACTGTTCTATTAAATATTAAATGTATTATGTATAATGTATAACAATATTATGTGCTCATTAGCTTGAATTTCTATAGTTCTTTAAATATACTAAGATTTATGTAGAACTCGGGTGTATTTGTTTTTAGGCGTCTTATAACATTGAGTCGATTGTCAAAAGATCTGAGATCGTAATTCATATTATTTAGGTTGATAATAATGAAAAAATAGCTGATTATCTCAAAAATAATGAAGCCGTTTATGTGTATGATAATTGTACATTGCACGGGTACTGCATGTGTTATCTTTTGCGATTAAATCAAACTTCGTCCTATGCAGCTAAGTGTAAGGAGCTTACCCCCCTATCCAGAGTCACCATTTGAGGGAAGCAGGGACTGCATCCGTAACCACTTTTCAAAATGCACCCATAATCAGTCCAAGATGTTAATCGATAGTTTTGACTCTGATGTTAGCTTATAAGACCTTACCTTATAAACTTATAGTTTATACATATGATATTAAATTGGTTTTCTAAAGTAATTGATCGCAACCAAATTATATTTCATTAGAAGTTACAAATTTTTAAGTTAGCAATTCCATGATTTGTTATGAACAAATTATGTAATTTGTCAATGTATTTACAGACTTTAGTTTTTCTTTTCTTTTTATTCCTATTTTTCATTAGGTTATTTTATGGCTATTAATGGAGATCATATATTTTATGAATATTTTAAAAAGTAACAGTGGACATAATATAAGTGTTGAAATTGAGATTATAAGTTTTTTTGATTTTTTTTTTTTTATACGTTTTAATATCGAGACGTTAAATTCGGGGCGTTATAAAAAGTTGTTAGGTGTGTTGTTCACGAATCGGAAATGTGGCGAGGAATTGTCCCGGACGAATTGTAGAGAAATCACTCTGTATTGTTGGTGGACGACTTCTCGGTTGAATAATAAAAATGTACACAATAATAAGACTTACGTCGCGTTTAGAATTACAATACATACGGAAAACTTCTGGTAAACGACAGAGCTATTCGACCGTGATGGCAACGAAATTGAAAAAGACGTTTGTCGTTGAGTCGTTGTGATTTTTTATGGTTGCTGGGGTCGATCGGAGCGGTAGGGTACAGCGAAATGATTTGTTCGGACGTCGCTCCGACAGTATAATACTCGTATACAGTCCACATATGATATGGTCGTTACTACATGTGGCCGCGGTATTCTCGGCATTTTGATCGGTGCTCATTGACGCGAGTAATTTATTTCGGGGGTTTTGAACTGTGAGCAGAGAAATACGGTATCTCGGCCATGAATTCGTTTATTATTAATATCTATGTATCGTTATGTCACAAAAAAACTCGTACATGTTCACGTGAACCTAGTGAACTTCAATTTGTCACGTTACAACCTGTATGTTAATTAGAAAACTGAATTTTTAATGTAGAATTCGTAACGTAACACTACGTTCGGTTTGTTATACTTTATAATACGAGTTATTATGATATATATGGTAGTAGTGCTCTTGATTTGATGTAGGTAATATTCGAGTACCCGTTTATCCGGGTAATACCCGATTTTGTGGGTTGTTAAACATTACGGGTAGTGGGTACCCATTACCCAAAATGTTTGGGCACCCGATGGTTTTTGATATACGTAAACGGTTTAGTCTCAACTGCTAAGAGGTAATTAGCAGTAATGTAATGTATATTCGAATTCGAATAGTTTTATTGTAAATAATTCGAATATTCGATCATTCCAATATCAGGATTCGATGCTACAATACCTAATTTGTTTTATCCGTTTTTCCATGACGAACCTTTTATGCTATTATGCTATTTATTATTAATAAGTAGAGCTCGGATGATAATAACCAACATTTTATAAAAATATGCATTTAGAAATGTCAAATATGCAATATATAATATTATATGCCATAAAATGTATTAAATCTGGTATTAAATTTTTCAACAAATATATGCAAAAAAAAAAAAAAATAGTTAATATTTATTCAAAAAATGTATATAATCTTTTGAATGTGTATTCAAAATTACTAAATAATGAAATATTAAGAAAATATTTAATAAAATTGAAATTACAAATAAATGCTAATGAATATGAAAAAAAAAAAATATAAATTAGTTTTCGATCTATAATAGTTAAATTGTACATAGGCTAATAGGCACTTTAAGTATCAGGATTACACTGTACAACAATAATTTTGCTGATATTTTCAAACCTTTGACGATCCGACAGTTAGTTTTTGTAGACTAAAAATGACATGTACATCGATGGTAATGATAATTTACAATAATATGCACAATATTTAATCTTATACATATAATTTATAAAATATATGCTAATTAATCTAGGAATAATCGATATATACATTTATATGCTCAAAAATGTCAAATATGCAAAAATGTGCAAAATAAGTTTGCATATTTGCAATCGTGATTCCATAAATCGAATTTATATCGAAATAATTAATTAATTTATATCATATTAGGGTATGGTTCTGGCTGTACGAAAAAAATATGCCAAGTCCTAAACAATCGAGCTCTAGTTATCATCATTGATTTTATAATGAGTGTCGCGGGCGTTGTATCAATCAGTTATTGAGCTCTGATGACTGCACTTGGACGAGAAGCTTTTGCCAAATGTCCATTTAAAGAGGCAAAATCATTGCCACAAACTAGGTGTTTGGATTTTGAGTTAAATGTGTTTTGGTTGCGTTTAGCTTCTAATTTTGGTTGGGCCAAGGCTTTGTTTTGTGGATCGCTTATGGACTTTATGCCCGTTGATATAAATATGGCGGTGACCTGACAAGCGAAGATATTACCCTTGCAGGACGCTCATATAGAGGCTATCACTATGGTTTTTTTGCACGACTTCTACCAAAAAGAGAAATCACAATTATAAGAAAAAATGAAAATTTCGTTATCTGAGTACATTAAGGAGGAGATAAATTAACGAATTTCCCAACAGTTTTTTTTTTAATAAGTACGAAAACCCATCGAAGAATTATAAAAAAATAAGCGACAATATTTATGAAATACAGTGTTTCGATAACATTACATTTTTTTTTTTATCGTAATCCAAAAAATAATAATTACCGGTATAATTTTCCAAAGATAAAGCCTTTTTTTTAAGATATAAATATATGTTATGTTTCAACATTTCAAGCATTCGTAATTATTTCGTCAAAGATAAAATATGGTAAAATTATGGTAAATTTTGGAAAAATATTTTTAAAAACGTAATAAAAAGTTTTTTTTACATATCTTCCAACTAATAAATAGGAGTAAAACAATTGAGCGTGATTTATTATTAAATGTGGACTAAACTCAACAAAAATAAGAAGAATTCGCTACATTTTTCTATTTGAAAAAGCTTAAAAAAATGTTATAATTAAAAGTTGAAATTTAGATACAAGATTTTTCATAACATTTTTTAACGCAGTAAAACAAAAACAAATATAACGGAAAGCCACTAAATAGTTTTATAAACTTAAGAAAATTATATATTGATGGAATTGGACATTTTAATAAGTATCAATTATACTTGTACGATATTAGTCATTATGCTGTTATTTTATAAAATATATTATTTGTAGCGACTTAAAACCAAAACTGAGTGCTTATGATAGCATTTTTATGGTATTTATTAGTTTCTTAATATTTAAATACATTTTTGATTTTTATATGGACATTTTATTTTTTCAATCGATTATCGTTTGATAATACAGACTTAAAAAAAATTGCATTATTAGTCGTTATTAATCGATATTAAATAATATATTGTATATTTGTAACTATTGGTGATTTAGTTTGTTAGTTGTTTATAGCTATAGAAGAATATTTAGTTGATTTATATGACGTATCAAATCACTTTCTGAAGTATAATACTGATTGAACATTGATATCAAATTCGAGTAAATTAAATTTTTCTATTCATTCGCATTTTGATTTTAGAGTTTGAAGATTTTGTTTCAGGAAAGTAATTCAGTATCTGTTCAGAACAACAATTACAATGATAGAGATTGTGTCAATGGTGTCTGTACCTAGTTCAGGAGATACTAAGGATAATGGCAACAGCTATGATATCGTATTTCCAGCTTTGCCAGTTTCGAGGACATCGAACACAATTGGGACTGTACCGTTTAAAAAAGAGAGTAGTATTAAATCTTCAACGGTGACCGAAGTAATTTATCATGCCATTTTAATAGTAATTAATAAGTATTAGAACGATCAGTTTGATATTGACTTGTAACACGATCGCATGTTAGTGCGATTATAATTTGTTCGTTCCGTTACCGCGATTTTAGTTGAGTTACTTTATTAGTTTATTTAAGTTAAATTAGTTAGTTCACGGTATTATATTTATGTGACTTTACTTTCAAGATGGACCACATACCCTCTCCACTTTCTACCAATCCAAACGGTCGTTGTTATCATAGCCTAATTCTCCTATCAATACGGGGAAAAACACTAAACCATTAGTTTCACCTAATGGTTTCGCTGTTTTTTCGAGCGAAGTGGGCAAAGAAATCAAACCCGACACCTCTTGTGACGTTCATAATATAACTAGAGAATCTATTGTTTACCATCAATATAAAAACATCAGGTTACTATATATATATATATATATATATATCAGATGATCTATTAGAATTAGATTCCCGCAAATGAATTTCAAAATGGGCATACGCTTCCGCTGTTCTTTGTTGAAATTAATCCAAATACAAATGATAAAATAATTCTTAATGAATCATCAATGTTGCTCACAAAAATTTAAGTTGAATCATCCAATAAGACTTATAGTGATTCACCTCAGTGTCTAAAATGATATAGCTACGGTCACAATGTTAACTGTTACCATCACCATATTGGAAATAATGGTGACCCTTAATCCTTCACGCTGTGTTAAATGTGGGGGAAATTACTCCTCAAACTGTTACATCAAAAAGAAAGGCAGTTCAAACAAGTGTGACTTTTGCGCGGATGATCATACTTCCAACTATAAAGGTTGTCCTAAACATAAATTACTTCTTAAACGTCGCAAAACAACCCACTTGTTATCATCAAAACAAAAATATTGCACTCACGTCTCCTTTTATCAAACCTCTTTCTAAAGCTTTTTGCGCCTCCATCACTGGTTCTAATAATATCCTAATACTTAATAGTCCTATGGATGATATACATTTTTCCAATTTATCTCAGGTCTTCTGGCATTAATAAATCTATTATTTTCCTTCTTTTATTACAGCTCTTCTACGCAATCACCTTACTCCTAAGCCCATATTCTTTTTTTACCTTATACATTTAAATGATCGCGTCTTTAACCACTTGATATGTTATCCGTTATTTGTAAATTTTAATTAATCAATCAAAATTAACTCTTATTTTATGATTAGGTATCTCAAATTATTATATTTTACTAATATTATTTTATGATAATGATTATTGTATATTAATGTTAAAATGCATACTTAGTTATCTTACTCACATGATTTAACTGTTGAACTATAATAACTTTGTGTTAAAAGTTAAATAAAAAATAAATAATAACATATAAATTATAGAATGATAATTTATATATTAAAGAACATTATTATTATGATTTTAAATAACATTTTTTTGTATGAATAGTAATATTTAGAAAGTTTTTGTTGATTTATATCTAGAATATAAATAAAATAGTATCTTAATTTTCATTTTGTAAAATTTGTAGATAATTACAATACCTGCCCAAGACAGAAATTGGGACAGGAATAGTCAATTAGAGCAAGAAAAATCTAAGAAAGTATATATAAAAATTGGGAAAGAGTATAATGTAGGAATTGAGATTTGTATTTCAAAAACCATGGATCTGACATTACTAATCAGTGGCAATAGAGTTAATGTTGAACGAGCAAAACAAAAGATAATCACAATCGACCAAACTCAAGTAAATAAGTTTTAATTAAGTTGGAATTAATAAGATAAACTGATAAAAATAATAATTATTATATATATATATATATATATATATTATATTGTTGTGTACAAATTAAGAATAATTTATTATTATTATTATTTAATATTATAATATATAAATGTGCAAAATAATGTAAAATGTTTGATGAATCATTTATTATTTTATAGTTTTATTATGGATAAATAAATAAAAATATATTTTTTTTAGAAATTTTAACTAAAACATTAAAATTTCAGATTAAAACTACTACTACACCGTTTCCAAAAGAACATCGAAGTACGTTATTAGGCAAACAAGGACTTAATCTTAAGAGTCTTGAAAAACGTACAGGAGCACGTGTTCAAATACCGTGTATGAAAAATTCGGCTGACATAATTTATATAACTGGAACAAAGGATTCCACGAAAAAAGTAGTTCAAGTATGTATCAAAAATATGTTTTAATGAATCGGAATTTAAGTTAAACACATTAAAGTAAATTAATTTTCGAAAAGAATGGCTGGAATGAATAGGTTGAAGAAAAATTGACAAAATAGTGTCTATTTTTAAAGTGGTTAACTGTGACCGTACTAGTTTATTTCTTTATTAATTAAATTAAAATTAAATATTTTAATAAATATTTGAATATTTAACGATTTCTAAATTAAAATGTCGATAATTTTTTGTATACTTTTATAGTAAAAAATAAATTAATGAGGATTTTAATATTGAATTTTGATATAACTATACAAATTCAATGAACTTTTAATTTTAATATTATAGGTTTAAAAGTTTTTAAAAGATTTCTGATGTTTTTTTTTTAGAAAAAAGTATTATGTATTAACGAAATCTAGTATTTTAACAAATTTCCATTAAATAGTTTCTTTCGTAATTTTGTAATAATTAAAATTTTTGTCAGGAATTGGAGGATATTATATTTAAGTTGAAAAGTAAAATTGAAAAGGAAATAATAATTGATCAACGTCACCACGGAGCGATAATTGGAGTTAAGGGTGAAAAAGTTCGAAAACTTCAGAAAATATTTAATGTTCAAATTATATTTCCCAGTCCAGGTAATTAATAATATTAATAGTATTAATATGTTTGTTTTTTTTGTGTTTTGACCGTTAATAAATAATATTTGGTTCGATATTTTAGTCGAGGCTAGAAATAATTTAGTTAAAATACGAGGTTTGAAAGATGATGTAAATAAAGCATTTAAATCATTAGCTGAATTGTCCGAAGTATTGGATGAAACCAACTATGTGTTGAAAATTCCTATTTTTAAACAATTTTACAAACTTAGTGCTGGAAAGAGAGCAGTATTTATTAAAAAGGTAATTATTATTTATTAACTTTTGTGATTCGACCTTTAGAAATATTGTTATTTATATAATTTAATATTCTAGATTAGAGAAGAGACTGATACGAGAATTTTTTTATCACGTGAAGGAGACAATAGTGATGTTATTAAAGTCATGGGAAATAAAAGAAAAGTTTTAATCGCTCATGATATGATTAAAGAAATACAAAATGAAACAGTTGGTTTTTTATAAAAATTATTTATATTTCAATTTTATTATGAATTTATCAATCATGTATTTTTAGGAAGACATAATGACAAAGGAAATGGTGTTAGGAAATGTTAAAGTTAGAAATGCCATTGTAAATCTTGGGAATAAATTCATTCAATCTATAAAAGAAGATTGTGGTAGTAATGTGACATTAAATATACCAAATCTTAAAGGAGATAATGTAAGAATATACTTATTTATTAAACTTATAAATTAAAATGACAATTTAACCAATTGTATAAGTTATTATATGCGTGGTATACGCTCAGACATCGATTCGAACCTGGCATCTGGCAGTTTCTCTCTTTGAGCAGGAGACGATTGTCTTAAGAGAAGAAACTGCTTTCCCTCTCCTAATACAATAAGTAAATTTTCAAGATAATTTCCCAAATGCTAAAATCTATAAAAAAAAATAGTAAACAGTTATTTTAAAGCTAAAATTTAATTTATAGACTATAGTTATCAAAGGACCTAAAGATGATGTTAAAAATGTTATTACACAAATTCAGACAATGGTTGATGAAGTTCATAAATATGTGTATGATTTAAAAGTAAATCCGAAGTTTCACAAATATTTAATTGGAATAAATGGAGTCAATGTTAAAAGGGTATGTTGTTAAAATAATTTAGTATAAGGGTACAATGTGTTAATTTATGATTTTATACTTGGATTCCAGATCAGATATTTAACGAATACAAGAATAATTTTCCCGCCTGAAACTGATTCCACTAATGAAAATATAACTATTGTTGGTAAAAAAGAGAATGTTAATAAAGCAAAAGCAAAATTTGAAGTTATGATAACCGATATTGATAATGTCATCAAAGAACATGTAAAAATCAATGAAAAATATCATGGCACTTTAGTGGTCAATCAAAAAGAATGTTTACACAAAAGCTTGCGTTAACTACAACCAATTGTTTGTTTTGATTTTTGGTAAAAATAAATAATAAAAACATTTTTTTTTTTTCAAAATCTCATCAACGTCTTTTATTGTTAGATTAGTCAAAATAATGAAACTAATAAATTGAAATATAATTATAATGAAATAAAATATATTAAATACGATAAATTTAATATAAAAATTACTATATTAACAAACTTATTATTAATTATTGATTATGTTTTTTTTAGTATTTTGGGTTTGGCCCCCTCCATTTTAAAATTTTGGCTACGCTACTGAAAGATAATATTCTTTATTACATAAAGTGAACTAAACTATAGTCATAAATAGAGCTCGGATGTTAATAACCAAAATTTCATTCAAATATGCATTTAAGAATTTAAAAATATGCAAATATATACCTTAAAATATATCAAATAAACCTATTTTTCAACAAAAATATGCAAAAAAATATACGCAAAAAAGAGGTTATTATTAATTCCAATAAATTATAAAAAAAAAAAAAAAATGCATGGTAGAAATGAATTACTATAAATATAAATATATAAACTAAAATACATGTTACGTAGGTTAAATAATTTAAATATTAAGATTACACTGTATAACAATGATTTTGGATATATTTTCAAATTTGAAAGATCTTCGACGATCTGACAGTATGTTTTTGTAAGCTGAAAATGACCTCTCCACGTCTATAGAGTTGACCGGTGCATACTTAAAGTTAACAATGTCGATAGTTTCTATAGCTTCAGTAAGTCCATCAAACGAATCTGTTTTGCCATCTATTATTTTAGAAATTTTGGATAATATTTTATACCCAGAATTTTTGTCCAAAACTTTTTGAAATTTTGTGTATATTGATTTACCTTGAGGAGATGAAGCTGCAATTGATAATTTTTCTGAAACAACGTTTATAATGGCAACTGAACTTGATAGAGATTTCCCCTTTTCTTCGAGAGATATTAGAGCCGAAGATAAGAATGAAAATTTTGATTTAATAAAAGCTAAATTGGCTTCAACTCTACGTTCACCCATAACTTCTTGAGCTGCTTTTATAGACAAAGCATCATCGGGATCAAATTTTTCTATAATTTTTTCAATTGTTTTATATGAGTCACAGTAATAAATAGCCGCATTCAACCACGTCCCCCAACGTGTAATCACTGGTTCTGGGGGCAAACTTAGTTCTGGTGCTTCGTCTTTAAATATGTTTATTCTTGCTGGACATTTAAGAAAGACTTTTTTCACAGAAGAAATAAGTTTGTCAACCAACGGAAAACCACTGCGGATTTGCTCAGCTACACGATGTAAAGCGTGAGCGAGACAAGTTACATGAAACATTTTTGAGAAAAATGTTTGAATCGCTGATCCGGCCTTTACCATGTATGGTGCGGCGTCACTAACTAACAATAAAACATTATTGTGTTCTACTCCTTGAGGCCAAATTAAATTCATAGATTTATCAAAGAGTTGAGCTATTGTTGTTCTATTTGTTTTTTCTATATGTTCACAATTAACAAGCATGACTTCACTAGGAATTTCAGAATCAAATACTCATCGATTGATACCCAAATTTTACGATTAAAGACCTCGGCCTGTATTTTTTTTTTTTTTATAAATATCATCTACATAATTTTTCCTTAAGGTCGATTCGTCGGGGATATTTTTAGAAGTATAATTCTCTAAAAACTCTTTGAATTTAAAATTATTTACCTTGTACAGTAGAATATTAGCTGATAGTAATGCTTCAGCAAGATCGGAATTAAAATCACTTTTCTTATTTGTATTTTGTATAAATAACGGTTGAACTGTACTTTGCGTCTTTTTCAGAGATTTACTGCATGCTCATGCTTTGCAGTTTTTCAAGTGTTGTGTTACTAAAAATCGTTTACTTGCAGATACTTTAACTTCATACAATTTGCAAAATAATATTTTACCATCGGAACTAAATACATGTTCCCCAAATTCTTTCACAAAACTACTTAAACTTGACGAACATTTCGGCATTTTGTGAATAATAATTTAAAAAAAAAACGTATATCAGAAAAATTATATAGTTGAATAAACACAACAACACAACATATGAGGACTGCAGCAAACTGAAAATATTTAATGTCAACAAAATATAAACTCGTCGAAAATGTAGATAAAACCCATCCAAGCAGTCAATCTATTCTGTTATACAATATACTTACCTATACCTAGGCTATAATATTAATCTATTAACGATATGCAATAAGATAATGGTCACCGACAGGTGATTACGAGATTCGTGTGTACATACTGATATAAAATAATTAATAAATATGTGAGTATGAGATAAATATTCCATTAAATCTATAAATGATCAATATATGCATTTTTATGCTCAAAAATGTCAAAAATGCAAAAATAAACAAAAAAAGTTGCATATTTGTAATATAGACTTCATGAATCAAATTTGTATCCCACTTCAGTGTAATTCTGGCTGCGCGAAAAAAATATGCCAAGTCATGAACATCCGAGCTCTATTAATAAGTAATCCATATCTACACAACTAAAGATAATGTATGTCAATGGTTAATCGACCTATTTTTTTTTTTTGTAAATACGAAAATAGTTTTCATCTTGCAGGTACCTGTTAGTAGTTACCTTTATTTTACTCGTTATAGTCGATAACTCGTAATAACCATACTCGATGTAGACGAATATTTTAACATACAATCATATGTGCCGTACTGGGACCTAACGTTTTGCTTGTTGTAAACAGTATCTCGTTCTAAGCGATGCTCGCTATTGTGATTTATAGTTTATACAGTATTAATAATAATTTAATTATGATATTCAAGTATTTTGTATAATTTTTAATTTTGTATTTTAATTACCCTGTCAAATAGTAACTATCGCTGGCTTCGAATCCACTTCTCGCAGGCCTTTATGCACCATAAGCCATATAATATTATTATTAAATGTTT
Source organism: Sipha flava (assembly GCF_003268045.1). Lineage (NCBI taxonomy): Eukaryota > Metazoa > Arthropoda > Insecta > Hemiptera > Aphididae > Sipha > Sipha flava. The sequence continues at coordinate 541,219 of NW_020272920.1, forward strand.
TGTGTTGCGCGAAAACTTAAACGAATAATTTTCGTTACGTATTGTAGCATTGAATACTGATATTAAAATAATTCCCATCTCTAGTAATCAGTATTAAATTATACATTACACAATTATTCGAATTAAAAATATTAAAACATTTCCATTTAAATTAACAAAATAACGATTTAAAAATAAATCTTTAGTATTTTGTGTGAGTGTTATTCAAATATAATATCGAATAATATGTTAAAAGCTATTATAAAGCCTATATTTGAATCTTGCAGATAACGGATATAGTCACCCTATTCGTTACCTTTTATGTGCATAGCTACGTAGATAATAATAAGTAATTACAATCAGTGGCGTACATACGAGGGTGGGGAGGCGTTTAAACCCACTCCCAGGGCCAAAAAAAAAAAAAATGAAAATTATGATATTATTGATGACATGTAATATATTCATAGTTTCATTGTTACGCTTTGAACATAAAATATACAACTATACAAAAATAATAATAATTGAATAATTATATTGATAGGTGTTTGAATAGTTTTGTTAACTATACTGTATTTATATTCATATAGCTACTAATTTATTGTGATGTAAAAGTAAACAGTAAATTTTTGTAAAAAGTTGTATAAAATAATATCTATTTATAGCAGTTATTTATCTGTGCAACGAAAAAAAAAAAAGAACGAAATTTATCATGTTTTAGAAAAAATATGTATTAACATACAAATCCCAGCTCTAGTAATGAATATACAAACGATAACGGGTACCCAAAGTTTTGTAAATCGGGTAGTACCAGGTATCTGGGTATCAAGAGCACTAGTTAGTATACGAGCATATATTTTATAAATAAATATAAATAAGCAAATCGTTTATGTATGGAAATAAATAAATATATTCTTAACCTGGAGTATTATTATTCTTATTATTATTTGTAAAGTACTCAAGAGTCGTGATTTTATTGACTTTGTATTTACCCGACGAATAGATTTTAATGCGAAACCGATCATACTTTACAAATATAATAATAATCTAGGCTAAAAATGTATTTATTTATTTTTATATATATAAACTATTTGATTATTTATTTATATAGTAATTTACGAGTATTTACCAAGTGAATTTATAAATGGATGGAAAATAAAATATATGGAATATATTATTTTAATAACATTTCAAATTGGGGAAAAAAACGCAATGCCTATACAGTACTTAAAAAAACTTATTTATAATTCAAAATTATCAATTCTTAAAAGCGAAATAAAAGATTTGAAGAAACTGGCAAAATATATTCCAGAATCAATTTTACAATCATTTTGGAATAATATATATTTGTTACGAACTGAGAACTTTCTCAAATAAATCTCAAGCAAGACAAAATAATACGAAACGTATTTGTATAACTAAATTATTTAAATCGACTACAATCAAATATTTTTGACACATTATTAGTATAGAATTTACTATGTATTATACATGAAATTTTTTTCATTTTTATTGATATTAAATCTACCTATTCATTAGAAAACGTTATTTTCTGAAAATGTATGGTAGTTTGATGCATAAACGGCACATGTCCAAGACCTTAAAATCCATCAGATACCAAAAACATGTATACTATATTTTATACCAGAGGTATTGAAACTGTACCCCTAGTTCTCAGGGTCGTGGCGAGGGTTAGTGAAGGGAGTTGCTTTAAAGAACTGGAAACTAAAATTAATGTTAAATATTCAATATAATTAATATATATATAGTTTATAATCAATTGATAATTAAAGCGATATTAAGACGTAACAAATATAAATTTTATTGTATAAAACTTAAGTCATTATTATCACTCGTATTGTATTCTTTAAATATAGAGAATACTAAAAATCGAAATTGGATCAAAGATCCCTTCAGTGCTGACACTCCAACGAATTTGCCATCTATTGAACAAGAACAATAGATCGATATAATACCATCACATTCTACAATTTTTGTAACATCATAGTTAATCAAATTTTGGATGCATGCAAAAATACGATTCATAACATTTTCCAAAAGAACTTTAATAAAAATGAAAATTGTTTTATATGGTCGTATATTAAAGAAATAAATATTTATACATTATAATAATTTAAATACATAATGCCTACAACCATTGTTTTTTTGTCATTACTAGTTTGTGAGCTGTTAAAATGTAACGAAGATATTAAGGAACCGTGGGATGATAAAGTTTGAATACCTTTTGCTTCGTTGTTTATTAATTGAGTCTCTATACTTGAACGGAAAAAAATATTATACTAATTGAGTCCTGGGTACAAACGGGGCATATACTAATTGAATCCGAGATTAGGAAATTAATGTTATACGAATTGAGTTCAAGGATTATTTTGAGTAAAATATAAAATTAACCATCCAGAGTTCGGACACAGTGGAAATTATGCTACGTGGCATTAAAATATATGTTATTTTCATACTTATGCCTTACTGATGAGAGCCTCATTTAAACATTCATTGACGAGGACCACCAATGGTTGTGAATCCTTTCATTCGAAATTCAATGCTATGTTTTATTCAGCTCATCTAAAAATGTATCAATTTATAAACATTTTGTTAAATGTAAAATGCGAAACCTATATAAAAAGTAGAAGTGTTCATATTATTGATACAAGAAATTATACAAAAGAAAAAAAAATCGGAGATCAAATGTAGCTGTTGGCAGTGGCGTGTCCTGGGGGGGGTGGGGGGTTATCCCCCCCCCCCCCCGAAAATGTTTAGTGTATGTATATTGTTTATTGATTATAATAAAAACACACAAAATTCAAAAAAAAATTTAATGTCCCATTTTTTATAACCCCCCCAAAAAAAATTCTGGATACGCCATTGGCTGTTGCAATCAAACACAATAACTAGATTTGATACATGAAATTCTTACCCCTTACATTTTTATAAAAATATAAAGAATTTTATTTTATCATTACCTATATTTACTTAATTATTCTCAAATTATTCATAAAATATTATATCCCTACATTATTAGATTATAAAATATAAAAATAAATAAATATTTTTAACCATACCTGTTGAATTTTTTATTGCAGACAGTTTTAAGTCTATAAAAACTGGAAATAAAATGTTTTTTTTAAATTTGACGGGACTTAGATATTATTATACTTAAAATTGTATGGGACTCAATTGATAAATACCCTTAAAAAACCGAGGATTCGATTCGTCATAAAAGGTTTTATTGGAAATCAGTTCCTATGCAGCCCTCTGCCTTATACTATATTATTCCATAACATATAATTTGTAATTATATTTGTTTCAGATAAATTAAGTTTATTATATTTTCTGAACAATTTTAAAACTTGGCCTTTTTTGTATTTAGCAATCCATATGTAATATTAAATAATTCAGTGTTCGAATAATAGAAAATTGTACAGCTAAAATCACTATAAGATGAAATGAAATTACGGTCGATTACTTTATTTCAGAACATTTTGGAAATTAATTTTTACTTAGTACTTAATACATAATAATTAAATCTTGACTCCTTAAATATGCAAAGTTATATACCCAGAATACTAAAACGGAATTGGTGCTGTAACTTATTAATAAAATAAAAATTTAACTACAATGTCCCGAAAAGCGTTGACAATGGGTAGTTTCTTCCGTAAGCTATTCATATTATTTTATTTACGCATTCATCATAATATGATAATATATATATATTAGATTGTCATTGCATTAAAATTTGTACAGATTTTTTATTTAATATTACAAAATGAAAAATAAAAAGTCAAGAAGTCGAAATTAATCCAATACAATTGAAAAGCGTCTGTTATTTACGCGTAACATACTTCGTAAGCTAAATTATATTTTGAGAGTTTATACCCTTATAAAAAGAAAATTTGCTGAAGAGATAAAGAGATACTAATCTTATTTAATGATTGGACTCGGTTTCCGTTGTTTAACTCATATTTTTGTATCGTGATAATGCTGCTTAACAACGTAATTTCTTTATTACGAGCCTACCTATATAGAAATAAAATAAACGCCAAATTGATTGTGTTCAATTATTGCTGGGAAAAGCGGCAAAAGTACATTATGTTTGCTTTTTATCATATAAAAACTATAGTCAATACGATCATTAAAATGCATTTTATACTGTTTTAACACAAATTTTCTATTGATACTGATGCAAATTATTTGCTAAAATACGTTCATTGATAAAGCGTTTTCTGCTAATCGAAAATGTTTTCATACCATGTTGTAAACGGATCGGAAATTTGTTTGGTTTTTAAACATGGAATCAAACTTTTAATTCGTAAAATTATTTTGAATAAATTAAACATTTGAATAGAACCAAGTGGTTTAGTATTTATAATAAATAATCTTAATGCTGATAACTCATCAAACTTTCAAATGTACGGCTTAGAATAATTGAAACGCCAAACACAACCACGGCCAAAAATCTATTAAACAGTATAGAAACCCATTAAGAAACGCATCTTCTAACTAGGATTTTTTGGTTACCTTTATCTAATTTGAGATGATATTTCTTTGAAAAATGATATATTTGCCATGTTGATAAATTATAATATTAACGGATATCATTTTCTAAAACAGTTGATTTGAATAACCATCTCTTCTGTGGTGCATTTTATATTAATTGCATATTATATTTTAGTTAAACAACTTTTTTTATATTACGTATACTTTATGTTCAATACTATATTTTTACGTATTATGTAATGCCATTTTTAGCATGCAATTTTTTTTTTTTCAAAAGTTACTAGGTTTAAAAAATGACAATCGTATCTCACAAAAAAACAAAATAAAATATAAATTAATAAGCCCCAGAAAAACTTTTAAGAATATATTATTTATAGTTTCGTAAGT
>NW_020272920.1:546106-652415 GCF_003268045.1 Sipha flava
AAAAAAGAAGCTTTGTACACAGAAGAACTTATACAATTTTGTTCATACGAGTAGTTTAGTCTTATTCAAATGATAAATTGTTCCTGCTTACATGGTTTGTAATAGAATAATTTTAACCTTAGAATACGTGAAAATATTTCCTATGCGCTTAGTCAGGTTGTTCAATTAATGTATTGATATAAACAAAATATCTATAAATATAAAATACAAAAGTTTTAAAAACCATTAATTGTTTCGATAAAAAAGAAAAAAAATTATTTAAGTATATTTTATAATATACCTACTTACAGTTTATTGATCACTCTACGTAACCTATGAACTAAAACGCAACGATAAAAAAATTAATTTTATTCTTTCTTATTTGCTTTGGCTAACTTCACCAGCACTATTTCATTATTGAAATATTTTGTAAGCTTGGTATCTTTCAAAAAAAATTCTCATCCATGTATTATCAAATTCAAAGGTGCACGTGATGCTCCTCAATAATCATTTTGATCTTGAATAGTAATTATTATTTAGAAAGTGCAGTTTTGTATGTACTTATATTTATAATATCCGATGTTGTGAATCGAATCTTCATATATACTGTTTATGCATTAAACACAATTTTGTTTGTTTATATTTACCGTTGCCGTTAATGGTATATCATACCTATATCAGTGATAAATAAAATTTGTCTAAAATATTATTTATAATTGTTATTACTTTATTAATGAATAAGCCGTTATTCAGCCGATAAAATGTATCTTCTAACTTCTGTATATTTGATAGTGGCCATAATACGAATAAGTTGTAAACGACTATAACATTTAAATAAATTAAACTATACGCGCAGAACAGTCCGATACTATTACATTGATAATACTCACTGGACACAATTTTTTTTCATTTTCCGAACTGACGTACGATTTTAGGTGATTTATATCATCGGTCCTCAATCTGGTGGGGAGGGGAATACTTTTAAAATGCAACAAAATATGAAAACATAATTTTTGATTATTTTGATATTTAAAGACATTATTAAGTCACAATTGATTGGAACTAAACAGAACCTTTTCATTAATATGTAACTACTAAATAATTATAAATTTAAAATTTAATAAAGTGATTATAATTTGTTTTAATAGTTTTAAGTTATAATAACATTTTTTTCCTAATAAATAAATAAATTTAATTTTTAAAATAATTTCATTGATTTTCATATTATCATATTAATCTAATAACCAACATTAAAGGTCTATATATATAATAAACAGAATTCGATCTTACTACGATGGAGGGAAGTGTGATAACACAAAATAGTAAGAAAGGATTCTTATATCTCAAACGATTGAGAGCCCTTGATTTATATCCCGTTATTGTTTATAAAATAAAATCGAACGCCATCAATATTTGAATTGCATTTAAAACATTCTGATTCGAAAAAAAAATGTAAAACGTTACATATGGTTAACGTAGACACGTTTTTACAGCACGGCTAAGTATAAAATTAATTGTTTTGGATCAAATACTATTTTCGCTTCAATAGTTGTCTCAAATATTTTGTAGTTACATTAAATTATCGTGCATAGTGCTATAAACCAAATACATACGCTGAATGTGGTTGTCACATGGTATGATCACACAGCCGATTTTAGTATAACGTAAAAACCAGTCTCTCTGTTTACGCAATACACCAAACACTATACAAATATATATAATCTGTAATTACTAACTTTATTTGCCGTTTAAATTAATAATACTTAAGCGACTCACATCAACAAGTGTTATACAAAATTTATCAATTTTGGAAAACGTTGTGGACGCGAGAAAAGCTGTAATATTTCATATTCAAAATATTACGCAGTTATACTTTTTTTTTTTTTGATCGATGACCTCCCGGTCAAAAAGTAAGTAAGCAGAAAGTACAATTAAAAAAAAAAGTATATTTTTTCATTAGCAAATAAGAAATAACGTGAAAAAGGTAAAATTTGCTCATTCTGTGGTTTTCGGATGTATATATTTTGATAAAATAAATTGATTTCATATTTTAAGATTGAACTTTCAATCACAAATTCATGTCAAGATTTATATATACTCGTATCTAAAATAACTTACATTTTTTCAATGAATAATTTTATAAACATACTTTTATTATTTTTTCAACGCGATATGAAATACGAATCGTTTTTAATCTGCCTGGCATCAGCAGTCTATCTAAATCCTTCTCCTCCTCGCATAACCATTTTGTTTCCAATAAAATTCTGTTTAATGTACCTAAAGTTTAAAATACATCACGACAGTTGTAAGTTTCATATTTAATCCATGTAATAATTTAATCCAATTTTTAAATATTTCTTGTCTTCCTCAGCATGGTGACATACTCGATTCAACATAGCGAATTCTTTAAATTTTAGTGATTTATATATATATCCTATTGTTTACCCTTTATGATTTTGTATCACGTTCAAAGTACATAGTTATAATATTCGTTTCTCAATCTTCCTGGTATAATCAAATTAATTTTAAGGCAAAATATTTTCACTCGTAGAGCATACATCAGATTATTTTAATACTTCTTATAATCCGCAAAACTTTGTTTATTTATATGATTGTGTGTTATTTATATTAAAGTAAAAATTAGTACAAGTTTAAAGTGAATTCATATGATTTTTATACAAAATGTCATGAAAATAATATTTTCTAAAATAAAATTTCTAACAAGTCTTTGACAAAAAAAAAAAAAAAAAAAAATACCTACTACTCATTACCGATTAATAATAAAGAATTATTTATTATTTCATACTAACATAATATTATAATTTTAACTTTCAGTAAATTAAATTTTACTAGTGCGTTATCACGGTCAATTTCGTCTGTTTTGGTTAACTATGGATAGAAATATAATTTGAACCTATTTCGCACACAAAAAAACTTGCTCTTTATTATGTTTCATAGTACCATAATGTATTACAGGTGCCTTAGAGATGAATCAAGTTAATGTATTTTTTTTTTGCTTTCGTAGAAAAATTAAGCCCCGTCATACGTCATTAGTTTCTAAATGACTAACTACTTAGAACATTTTATCCATCTCTTTTTTGAGTCTTTATGTTTCTGAAATCTTAATCCTTATAGTAGCCAGTTAAAAAAAATATAAAAAATAAGTGTTTGAATCAATGACCTGCTTCGCATTTTAATTTAAAACAGTACCACAAACTCAAAAACTAAACTTATATATAAATATGTAAATCCGTTTTATAAAGAATAAAGAATTGCAAACGCTGTGTACAAAAATAAAAGCACTTCAATTTATTTATTGGAAATTGCATTTAACATTTTATAAATGTTTTTCATTTTCTATACATTTCTGAAAGTTTCTTTATAGATGTTTATGTACAAAGATGTTATTTTTTAGAAATTTTATCTAATTTGATTTTAATTGATTCAATTAATTTGATGTTTCATCCAGTTTATATAGATATCGAATTCAAAACAAAAAAATCAATGCTTTATGCTTCATAAATAATAAAATAAGTTCATAGTACTACGTTATCGTGTATATATTATTTATGTAATACTAACACGAATTTTGAAAAGCAATAATATCACTGAAAATAGGCATCGAATTATAATAAAATGAATTTTAAAAAAAAATATGAACTGTATATATTCGTATCGTAATTTATAAGAAATGTTTTAAAGTTTTGAGAAAAAAGGATTTTTTTCTTTATTACCACTGGTTTATGTAGTCGTATAACAATTTATTTGAAGTATTTAGAAAAAACGTCGCATAGCTATATGTATAGGCAGTTTAAGTACATTACTGCTGACAGTACTTAGTGTTGTGCTCAAACAAATACAGTACTTTCGGACAATTAAGTGCAATGGACATTTCGTTGTTTATTATATGTACTTGACTTATTTTAAAAGCAGAAAACATTGTTGTACATAGTCACTGGTCGGTCACTTTTACGTGTGCTGTTTCATAATCATATCGCAAAACTATAAAATAAATATAAACGTCTATGCGGTTATGATTGATTTCGAAATATTTCATTAAGAAATGATACTAGAATATTTAAATACCACTTTTACTTACAATTTCAAACGCATATTTTTTTTTATTATGGTTTATTGAAAATTTAATTTTCATAAATGCTAATCGTAAAAATTTGAAAATAATGTATGTTCATATTGCAAAATAGTCCATTAGAAGAATATTTATTTTTCATGAATTTCTTGTTTATATATCAAATTATAAATAGCAAACTTTTTTATTCTATTGTGTTTTAAATAAGTACGACACCTTTTGTTTTTAGAAGATATAGCTAGTTTTCCATGTTAACGAAGTACAATTGGTCATTTTATGATTTTATTTCGAAAAAAATGTTTTGATATTTTCACTTGACTATGTAAAACTCCAGAACCAAATAAATACATCAGTTAAGCACGATTTTCCGAAATATATTGTGAAATAGCAAAGTAAAGTGTCATTTCCACGTTAATACGAATTCTTCCATCTGAAAATAATGTGACGTTCAAATGACGTTTGATTAAATAAAATATGTTGTATGAATACCTTTTTGGAAGCTCATACACATATTGGATGTGTTATTAAACTGGGTTTTAAATTATTCTTTCCACGCATATTTTGAACAATTTATAAAATGCATTACATTTTATTATTGTGTGTAACAGAATATTGGCTACTATACATCCAAACGCATTTGTTGTTATTGTTGGGGAAATATAAAAAATTGGATGTTCTTCGTACTTTGGAAAAGTCAATATTTTAAGTTGGCTACGGTCTTGTCATGTCCGTTATATTGTATAATATTGTTTTATAAGACCATTTTATTTTTTGTAATCTAGCACAACATTTCAAACATACCCTATAGTATTTAGTGTAGTATATAATAACCCTAAATGAAAATGAAAAATGAAAGACGAAATAAAAAGAGCGATAATAAGTAAGAAGTATAGTATGAGGAAAGAAGAAAGATTAATATACGTAGATGGATACAGGTTTGGATTGATTACATTTCTTTTTGTTTAAGAGAGAGCTTTTGGGATCATTAAGGTTTTAGAACCAACGAGTGTGAGCGAATAGTCGTGTAAGCCAAACGATATAGAACGTACTTGTTTGACAGTAGATATTCGGATGTCGATTAGCCGTACACTTATGAAAACTATACGAGTTGAGTGGGGTGGAAATCAAGTGAAACACACACAGGATTTAGTGAACTAATGCTGGACAATTTTCGGCAATCGCACAGAAAACGTTTACTGTAAACTTAAATTAAAAGATGATGTAATCGCTACGAGGAACGACTTGCCATGAGTAAAAATAATACATAAAATTAATAGATATAATTTGAAAAAAAAAAAATTCAACGTTAAAGAGCAGCCCTGGTTATAATCTATTGTGCTTTGAAACTCGATTGACCGGCACTTATCGAAAACTACATTGACATTACAAACACTAGGCATCGCCGCCATATATGCCGTATATGGTTGTTATTATACGAATTACTTATTGTATTTTTTTATTATTACTTTAATTTGTATGAACCTCATACGTAGACTAGGCATTCCCATTTAACGTTATTAATAAATTATATTATTATGGTGGTTATGAATTCTTCAGCATACTTTGCATTTTCTACACAGTCTACTAAACAGCGTATTTGCATAAGTACCACTATCAGTCTGAAATAATAATTTATAATTTTTCTTATGAATTTAATTTGTAGTGAATATTCAAGTTTTCAACAGATTTTTTGCACAATTTTTGACCTTTCTTCTTCTTGCCAGTATACATAAGGCAGTGAATATCCTCCTCCTATGTTCCGTCAACGTTTTTTATACACCTTTTAATTATTTTATTCTTTTTAATGCAATTTATTTCTGGATTTCATTATAAACATTTATATATTATTTCCAAAATATAAAATACAAATACTTTTTATGATTTAATTTGACATTTCCGATTGTCTTCTGCCCAAGGATTTGTTAACTACTGCAAAATATTGGGTGTGTGGGTACCTCGCATACATTTTTGCTCCTTACCGAAAATGAGTTATATCGCTCAGTAGATGACAAGCCTGTTGGTAATTTATCAACTTTTGCTTTTTGCACGCATCAATTCGATTTTCGTTAGATATGTTACTAACAACAGATTTGAGGTTTAGCTCCCCTCCCCCCATGTAAGGTACTGTAATATTTTTTGAACCATTTTTTTCCTTGGTCTGCTGCAATATACTTGAACGCTCCATTAGGAAAAAAACTGAAGTTAAATCATCGCGTCTATGCAAGCTTCAGTAGGTATTTTTTGAGTACTAATTGAAACCTAATACGGATTGACGCGGACTACGTGACAGTCGTTATCATAGCGGCTGTCGACGAAGGTGTCTATCTTTTCTGATCATCTGAAATACACCATATATTACTAAATTACTAAACTTCGAATTTATTATATAACACAAAAACAACCTTGTAACTAGATTACATTTCTGAATATATTATAGATTTTAAAACCTTAAAAATATTGTGGATTGTTAAAATAAGAAATCGATATACTATATGAGAACAACTTAATATCTTGTACCATTTATTATGTAACCAAGATTCACACGCAGAAAAGATGTGCACTCACGAGTGATACTTACAATTAATACAATTCCAATAATATATTACGTAATAATTATGTAATCAATTGGAGACGTATAATTCAGTACCGAGGTTATCTATCAACGTATAAAAAGGCTCAGAATCAGTATTAACTTCAGACGTATCCAGCCATTCAGTATGAGAGTTCTATTTATATTTGTCATCAGTGGCACCCATAGATTCTCCATGAACCAGTGTAGTTATAATTATAAGCCCCCCCAAATTTATCTTGGTCTACATCTATATGACTATGTTCGTTCGATTGATATAATTTTTTTTCCAAATGCATTTTCAAATACTTGTTTACCTTAAATAAATTAAAAAATATTACAAATTCCTTTATAACATCTTTTTAATAGAGGTTATAATTAAAAATTTTACAAAGAAACAATTTTCACCGGTTAGTATTCATCAGGGCAGTATTTCAATAACTTATTGATTATTAAAAATGTTAAAGATAATACTACAACATACATAATAGTTTTGATCAGTAATTTAATTTAAGACATTAAATATGTGTTGACTCGTTTTACAAAATGTACCTATTACTTCATCATAATTTATTTCTATTTAGTAGTAACATAAAACTCATATCATATAAATCTTGGGGCATCTTCCTGAGTCTTGACACAAATTAAAAACTCAATCAATATTATTATAGTCAGGAATAGAGCAAGGGGTGGGAAATAGGGACAGGATCTTGTGGTTCAGAAATAGTTTTTAACTGTGATCAGATTTGACTGAACTAATATTAATAGGAATTTTATTTTTTTATATATCAAAATATCTACCTAAAAAAATGTAAAAATATTTTTATTTAGACTATCATATTACAAATGTGAGTTATTTTACAAAATATTTCAAAATAAAAAATCATATTATTACTGGAATTGTGATATTAGTCTGGAGTTTACAAACAAAATTATCAACATTTAAAATCGTTTTATTTCAACAATTTTTGTTTTATTTTTTAATACATATTTGTGTTCCTATATTAAAAATGATTACGCTGCACCATAAATTATTTATTTAAGTTTTAAAACTGAAAAGATCTGCGGTTTGAGGATACCGAGTTGTGCGACTCATGCATCGTGTTATCAAATAATATTTACAACACTGCCATCACAATTGAAAAATCCCGAGATAACCATAAACCATTATTTATTATTATAATTATATTATTCTGAAATATTTACGTACAAAAAAAAATTAAATTATAATTAAATTTGATTGCAATTTTGTTCAATTTACTCATTAAATGAAAAAAAAAAAATTATAAATATTGTTCATAAAATGTTTACTTATAGTATGCCTTAATTTGTTTTCACTATAATACTACAACGTAATGAAACACGTCTCAATCATTGATAAATTATTTTTAAAAAACTGTAAACAGCAACTATAATGAAATACACCAATACAATATATTCAATAGGTATTCCGTATATAAGTGATTTATATATATATATATATATATATATATATATATATATATATATATATGTATGTATACAGTAGCGCATACAGGGAGGGTGAGGAGTGTCGACTGACAACCCTCAGAAAATTGGTGGATGGCTAGTTCCGTGTAAATTTGTATGAATATTTGTTTAGTTTAATACTAACCAATTTTCAGCTATCCAAATCCACATACTAATTATATTTACCCTAGAACAGAGTTTCTTAAACTTTTTTATCTGTGGAACCCTTTTTGATGTCCACATTTATCGTGGAACCCCTACTTTTTTTTTTAGCTTTTTTTAGGATTTTTTGTAAATAAATTATAATCATATAATATTGTGTTAAAGGTATTTAATTCAAAAAATGTTTTAAAATTAAAATTAAAATTATAATAATTAAAAAATATCTACATATATAATAATAATACTTTAATAATAATTACTTTAATTAGACTAAATATAAGGACGCACCGTAGCTCCGCGCGAAGAAAATTATTTTGTAAATCAGCAACTCCGCATGCACCGTAATTCGGCACGGTTAAAAAAATTAAAGTACCGTAGCTCCGCATTCTAAAATTATTTTTACTACCGAAAGTCCGCATAGCATAAAACTATGTTTTGAAAATTACTTTAAAAATGACCAACCCAAGATTCACGAATTAAAATAATGATCACTTACTTAGAAAAAATATACATAAAAAACGATACAATATTGCCACCCAGTATTTGGGCCAAAAAAGAAGCAATACTGGAGAGAACAATAAATGACTATGAGTCTTTTCATGCAAAATTTGGTAATTTATTTACTTCAGTACCTACATCTAAATATTGCAGTTTTCATTAAAAACTTATTAGCTAAACAGACGGATTCTTACATACGAATTAATTCTGCTAATAATAATGAAGTAGGATAGTTAGAACTAAATAAAAAACTAATATGGAATTTATAAATAAAAACATAGAATTATATAACGATGGCTAATTAATAGAATACCGATTGTTTTTTTTAAATTATGTACAAAAATATATACAAAAATTATGTGCCGAATTAGGGTGTTAAAAAAAAAAAATTATGTGTGGAATTAAGGTGTAAAAAAAAACCTTGTATGCGGAGTTTATGTGATATATTACAAAATGGTAACGATGCATGCGCAGTGATGTGCACCGAAATATAAATGTAGACTATTCCATATCGCTTATACATGTTATTTAATATACAAAGACTTTTTTTTTTTCTATAATGCAAACAGTTTTTCAACATTGCTAATCTTAAGTTGGAAATTTTAAAGTAATTTTCTTAAAATTTTTTAAAAAATTACTTAAGCTTCACGGAACCCTGAAGTGATCTTTGCGGAACCCCAGGGTTCCGCGGAACACAGTTTAAGAAACGCTGCCCTAGAACTAAAGCGTTACATGAAAATAAGAAGTAGGGCTCAATCCCAAAAATTATGCTATAAAAACTTATAAATTAATACCTAGAAAATTAAAAAATAATTAATATTAGTTTTATTTAAAAAAATTTTATTTTTAGTATCTTTGTTAGTAAGAAAAAACCAAAAACACTTAAAAATAAGAGTTATACTATGCCTAAACTCAGATTTTACTGTTGAGGGTGGGTGGGTACCTCGAATTATATATTTTCGATACACTTGTCAAAAATCTGTGCGTCACTGTATATATATCAATGTATTTTGTAATTTAAATTAAAATTCATCATAAATATAGATGTAATATTTATTATCCATTAATAAACCAAATATATCATTAACACAATTAATATTATGTACAAATCTGACAAATAGTTCCATCAGCAATAAATTACCTAGACATTCAGATGATAATTATGATAACATTATTCAAAATAATATTTAAACTAACAATTCATTTATGATCGAATGAGCATATACTGAACGATAAAAGAGTGCACTTTTAATTTTTTAACTATAAATGTTCCGTGTTGTGTGTTGTTAAATTGATTGTAAGTAAACAATGGTGTATTTTTAAACTGGAAATCAAGTGATTTTTTTATATGAAAAAAAAAAACACATTAAATAATTGTTATTTGTTTTTATTTTGCAATCCGTATTTTTCAGATACAGTATAAAATACGCAATTTTTCAGTCAAATAACTTCTCTTCGGTATGTTGGTATAGTTGATTTGGTACATGAAATACACCTCGCTATGCAGGAAGGGATGAAGAAAGTGCATGTGATCAAAATAAGAAATTATCACATGAAATAATTTTAAAGTCAGTACACAGAATGATCCAGACCTCCCAGAGAACCTCCGTGAATTTCTACTAATTCCCATGACTTTAAGTTTACGAATATATTATTTTTTGCAGTCATAATGATTTATTTTAGGAATTTTCCATCAATTTTCTAAATAATTGAGATAAACTGACGAAAGTTATAAGACATTTTTACGGCATACTAGTGTTAGACAAAATCAAATTTTTTTCATCTTAACTCAAAAACTTGTATTCGTATAGACTTGAAATTATCACAAAATGTTTATACCACCGTTTATTATTTATAGTACAATTTTTAAAAATATATTTATTGAACTTTTTTTAAAAAATTGAAAATTTCACATATATATATAAAGCACTTATTATTTCGTCCATAATTGAGATTCTTTAATATTAAAATTTAACTTATAAATGAAAATCGTTTAATACTTTTTTTAATTAACAAATTAAACAAATTATAAAATAATAAAACATACAATTTCCTTTTTTTTTTTTAATTAAAAAATTATAATTTAATAAAAATACAATTTTTTTTTTAATTTACAGATTATAACATAATACAACATACTATTTTATTTTTTTTTCATTAGGTACATAATTTTTAAAATTAAATTTGCTAAAATATTTTGCCGCCCCTGAGACTTGACGCCCCCGGGGCATGTGCCTAAATGTGCCCCCTCCCTAAATATGGGCTTGATTATGGTAAACTGGTTAGTCTAAGACTTTGTATAGAATCTCAGATAATGTAAAACTTAGACTGAGATTAATGTAATAAACATTGTTCGAGATCATCAGAGGCACGTAAAATAATAATTCGCTTTGTTGGCATCGTATACATACTTGACAATTCTTTAATAGATTTATTGGACCTTAAATAGAGAATTCTAAATGTATAAAAATTATTTTACAATGCAATCAAAGAAATATTTTTCAAAAGTATTCATTGTTAAATATTTAATAAATTGCGCAACATTTTTGAACCTACATGATGATTTAAGTTAATCATCGTTTAAACCCCGTTTTTAAAACTAATAATATTAATTAATAATAAAATACTAATTATTACAAATCTTATCAACTGTCGAGTTCGAGGCCTTTATATTTGCACTTATAGAATGTGTTTGTTGAATAATTATATACTTGTAATATAATACAAATAAAATTATTTTCAATTACATACCTGTTTATTCTATGAGGTTAATGGAACAATGTGCTACTTTTTAAGATGTAATATTCAAAATATTAAACTGACCGATTGACGGATCATTGACCGTATAATCTAATAAAATTACAATAATATTATTAGTGATTACCAATGAATGGAAACAGAAAATTAGGAACGATCGCTGAGATAATTGAGAGGGAAATACTATGTGTTGCTCTGTTATCACTAAAAATTATCTCATTGATGTTTTGAAAGAAGAAAGATTTACGATTATATTTATTTTTTGCTACGGAAAATACAAGAAACCTTGGTATATATATTTTAAACATTTTAAATATTCCTACTCCATACAACTGAAACAATTTTAAAATTTTTATCACATGCATATTTTATAATTTATAATAAAATGATTCGATATTAAAAACAAATTATTATACTTATAATTTCAGGAAGATCTTTTGCTATATCATAACCATGAAGTTTTTTTCGTGAAACAATTTAGTATATTTAGTATATTTATCATTCTTGTATTTATAAACTTATTGAATGGACAAAGAATTTTGTATAAATGATTCAAAATAAAATGCTAAATTACGCTCATTTTCCCTTCAATGCAAATAAAATTATTTTATTTTACCAACTAACGAAATTTTACATCAAACACATTGACCAAAGTAGTTTACGTATTAAAATAATTAAATTCCCGTACTAAGTATACTTCACAGAATACGTATAGAAACTATTTATAATATTGACCATAGTATTGTATCAATTAAGGTTTATGAGAAATACTCGTCACATGATCTTGAAAATATCCAATTAATTACAATTATATGTGTAAATATTACTTTTGAACTTTCACGTCGGATGCAACTGTACGAATAATACATGCGTATGTGTACATTAGTTCTGCTATGTATACACTACAACCACGAATAAACAACGACTCTACAATTATACTAAATGTAAAACAAAACGGTATATTTGAATAATCAAATAAACAGTACACCATCTGCTTTGATAGTAAACAATATAGAAATGGAGAGCTATTTAATTATTTCGATTAAATTAAATAATTTATAAAACATAATTTGATTAAACAATTAAGTTTAATACAAGGTTTTTCGGGCTCCATGCTAACCCTGCATCTTTTCCGCTTTGGAAATTCAAAACCAAAGTTTCGTCACACGTATGTGCTTTTATTTCCGTGGTTTATTCTGAATCCTTTTCGAAGCTATCTAACCTTCAAAATGGGGAGACTGGAGCCATGCTTAGCCCACCCACCAAGGAAATTCAAAACCAAACTTTCGTCATTCACTTGTGTTTCGTTTGTGCTGATTTGTGCTGAAATTCTTTCCAAGGAATATAACTTTCAAAGTTGGAGAATGAAATTTACCCCAGTTATTTCTCTTTGTAAAAATAACTTATGTTCTTGTGTCTCTAACGATAACTGTTCACATAATTATTTTTTCTATTTAGTATATAGTCATAAACTATTTGGTTTTCCGTAAAAACCAATTGTGTTGTTACAATCCAACAAGGGGGCAAGGGTTCACCTCTCGAATAAAATATTATATTTTTAGTTACTATTTTCATAAAGCCGTGTTAAGGTATTTCGTGTCAAAGAACAAACATTTACTAACATCTTTTTGGCAAAAGCCAATCTTGCGTTTTGTGGTTACATTTCGTACTTTTAGACCTTTTTTTTTTAAACCTTTTGAAAGCTACTCTCATCTCCACATATACATTGATAGAATAAAATAATATAACTACGTTAAAATAATATGTTTTCATACTTTTCATAAAACAATTACTTAAATATTTAAATAGTATCAAGAAATAAAACAGTTGAAAATAATAATAATATAAATTATAACTTTTTAATAAAATACATTAAGATAAAAATAATTATAAAATAATTTATTTTTTACATTTAATGTTAAAAATATAATCAAAATAATATCATCATAAATTAATAAGCTTACAAAAATAAACAGAATAAAGTAACATTTGTGTTCAGAAATAACGAAGTATTGAACAAAAAAATACTATATTATTTATGTACAAATAATATATTTAATAAGTAATTAAAAAAAAAAAAAAAAATTATTTTAAAAACTAATATATTAACATTATATGTACAGTAATCCTTCGTTATCCGCGGAAGTTACATTTCAGCAAATTTGCGTGGATAACGAAACCACGGATAACGAGACCAAATATTTGTCTAAAAATTAAATTTTTGTACGAGTGATATAACATTTCTTCTCCTTTTTATGGACACTTAAGATTGAGAAGTCATTTTAAAAAATTTTTTCTCTAAATTTATTAATCGCGAAATACGTACTGTACACGTGTCACGTACAAATATCAACTGACAACTGAGCAATTGACGATTATTAATCGTAATTATTAATAGTAGGTACTTATGTGGCTGATCTGCAATAATTATATACGTATGTACATATTTGTAAATACATAATTATTGTTATAACGGACTTGGCCGTTTTCGATCAAAAACGTACCCTTCCCTTTTTGGCCGATTCCCTTTTCAACCATAACAAAAATTAATATAATAAGTTTAAAATAATAAAATGATGATGTACAATTGTTGTCAATACCTAATTATTAAAATATTAATAATATTAATAAAATTAATAAATATTAATATAATATTAAAAGAGAACGATATTTTGTATTTAGTTTTGATCTCTTATCGTAATGAAAATTGTTTGCATTTTTTTTTTTTCAAGAAATTGGAACTTTAATTTTAAAAATGTTAGGACTTCGCTCGTTACGCATATCGACTCCACTCACAAACTCGAGTGCCACTGCGTGGCTCTTTTCGGGGCGATGGGGTTTCACCCCAAGGGGACAAATCTCACCACGCGAGTAAAACCCTGAATCGTCATTAATATTGTTGTGGGCCGGGATATCTTGGCACGTCGCACAACAATAATAAAAGGAGAAATATAATAACAATAGTAAGCAAAAAAAAAAAGATACCAGAGGTGCGGTATGTTATATGATGTATTTAACAATAGTATTATTAATCTTATAATAATGATGAGTCCGGTACAAACCGTCTGATATAACAATTAATAATGATAATTATGTAAATTCATACACTTCAAGGAAAATTTTACCGATCAGAAAAAAAATGAGTCGTGCGAAAAACAGAAAGGTCATGTGTTCACGTACACAGTGTTTCGAGAACGGACCGGTTCGATGGTGTTGCCGTGCGGACGTCGTCGTGACCGTTCGCGTCCCCCGTTCATTGATAGTTGGGAGTGACGGGGTGTCGCAGCGGCGTTGCATGCCGCGGTCTAGTGGTTGATGAAAGAGATAAAGGCACGGTCGACGACAGACGTTTCGATAACGGCTGCCGTACGGGTCCGCGTCAGTGGCGTACCTGTGGGGGGGCAATAGGGGCATTCCCCCCCCCCAAAGTTTCTTGATGCCATAATGCAAATTAATTATTCAGCTTAAATAATGTAAATTATAAATATTTTTAATTTTCACTGATTATAATCGTGCTTGATATCAAAAGTTTTTGATATCACTTATCAATGTAATTTAAATATCAATATTCGAGGGAATTAAGATTAGGAGTGATGATCACATATTGTCACTATTTTATAATGTGGTTATCATTGATATTAAATGATCAACATGAGTTTTAAGTATTTAGTAATAATTTATAATTAATTTTCGGATTATATAATAACCATAACAAATTGTGCAATAAATTTATGCCCCCCCCCAAATATTTCACAGGTACGCCACTGGTCCACGTTAATATATTATAGTAGTTTCCATCATAATCAAACATTGTAAATCATTATTTTATTATTTTAAATTTATTATATAAATTTTTGTTTTGGTCGAAAAGGGAAGGGTACGATTTTGGTCGAAAACGGATTCACCCGTTATAACTAGTATAATACAATAACAATTATCTACAATTGTCAAAGATAAATTATCTATAGTGTTCGTGCAATAACGATAAAACGTTATCGCGTCAATAACATTTTATCGCGGACCGAACCGCGGATAACGAGGATTACTGTAATACCATTACTATATAATGTATACAAGTAACAAAATATTTATGTATCTAAACATACAAGTAAGTAAATGAAAATATTTTAATAACTGGATTATTCATAGGAAAGAATGTGATGTGAAAGTTTTACGTAGTAATAATTTAATATACATACATCCTTATAATAAATATATTAAATAACACAACGAATATTAAAAAATATCAGTGATATAAATTCAATTTAAAAAGAAAATATTGAATACACATAAATGTATTATAATAAATATGAGTATATGATAGACATAACTTTTTCAATATATAGGTTCATTATATAGGCCATTAAATATTTTATTTTAATAGATCATTATTATATTTCTATATTATATATGAATAAACATTTATATAATTAAAAACATATAAGTATGCCATATAAAATATATGGCTATTGTACATCAATCATTTAAGGTTTAAAATATCAATTAAAAATAAAACCATGTAGTTTTTATAAAGTGCACATAATCAATTAATAATTAATTTTAATGGATGGTCTTACATAGTATTACTATAGTATTCAAAAATTCTATTCAGTTTTTATTTAGTTTTATTGATTTTATTTTAAATTATATTTATATGTTTTTAACACGTTGAAATTTATTCAAAACGAATATAAATGTTTTCCAATCACAATTTAATACGAATATTTAGTTTTAATATTTTGTATTTAGTATTTGTTTAGTATCTTGAATTAGTTCATCATGTTCATCGCAATGGTTATTAAAATATTATTATTTATATAGTATGTCGTTTATTATTTAACGTAAAGAAAAACCTCAAGATCTTTGAAAAAATATTTCTAGTTTTGAAGATCTGTAGGAGATGCAAGAACTAAAGAGTATTAGTTATCCATAATATCTATACAGTAAATATGAGTAGTCAGTAGTTATCTACTTGATGATATTATGGTATAGTTAACCAAACTGAAGCATTGTAAAATGTACAAAACGTAATAACTATTCGGCTCGGTTCAATATAAATAGTTGTGAAGTTAAGCACATAGGGAACCAGTGAAATCGAAAGAACACAGCAACTGAAAAAAAAATTTTAATTATATGTAATATACAATTTTGTCCTGAGATCAGTGCCGGCACTAGGGAAGGACAAATGGGTCATTTGTCCAGGGCCCCGCGCTTGTTAAAGGGCCCCGTGATTTTTAATTATCATCTTAATACCGTGAGACACATTGACATTTTATATCAACAAATTATAAATCTATATTATGCCTATCATCAGTTATTTGGAAAATTATATCTAAATTTAGCCATAGTACAAATTACAAAGTAAATCGTTATCGATACGACGAAAGCGTAATATTTTGACGACACCCGTCGAGTAGGATTCTTACAATAAATAATAATATAAATATTTATCATATCTTTAGTTATTGTTTAAAATTCAATGAAAAACAGGATTTTTTCAAAAAATCTTGATTTAAAAAAAACCAAAATTTCGCCTCTCTCTGGGAACCTAAAGACTAATACCTATGTCCCCGCAATACCTAGCGCCGGTACTACCTGAAATAATATACCTATGAAAGCAAAATAAAAATAAAAATGGCTTATGATTATTATTTGTCATTAAGTTTCACACGCCACAAATAATAACTAATACTCGTAATTTTAAAATTGTACTAGTGTACTTCTTTTTGAAAAGTCTCATAAAATTAAATTGTTAAATTGCTCAATTAAACGTTTTATACATACCAAAATAGTACAACCAATCAGGCCTAATCATATCCTATTGCAACCAATTTAATTTCAATATGATTTTTGTAGTTTTATATTATTATAGTCAAAACCAAATTATCTCAGCACAGATGTCAAATAATAAAATCATCGTCGGATTAAAAGTATAATATGTAAATAATATAATAAAATCGTGTAATAGTATTTTAAAAATAAAATACGACTGAACCTAAAATTTTTATAAGCAAAAAAATGAAAAAAAATATTTTTTTCCGTCAGAGCAAAAACGCAATTATTTTTGGTAATGACAAACTTAAATAAAATAATTCTCTGAGATTATCTTCTCGAAAGTTCCGGATTTAATGATTTCTTCGTCCGTTAACACCATTTTTATTTTTATTTTGTTATTGTATAACTGTTTACTCCTTCTTCAGTTGATTGAAATTAAGAAATCTATATCATATAGCATAAAAGATTGATCCTAAAATAATTGTTTAGCATATAATTGAAAATACTTTTAACTGAAAATAATTGAATTTGACTAAATATCATAACTTCACCATCACATAAAACGGATAAACACATGAAAGTCTCAAACCCAATTACTAATAAATAATGTATTTAATAATATAAGAGTCAGTGGCGGACGCAGGGAGGGGTTTTGGGGTGCAAACCCCCTTCCCAAAATGAATAGATGATTAATTTCAAACGTAGTTATCTTACCTTATGTACCTTAAAAAAAAATTAATTGTTCAAAATACGATTAAAATATGCTAGGAAATAAAATGTTTTGTTAAGAAAAGTGAATTTGTAATAATTTGTAATTTTCCAAACGTTTTAAAAGTTATTGGTATTTAAAACTCAAATTTTTTAAATTCCACGATTGCATTACTTCGTAAAAATAATGTGTGTTTGTAAGTAACTTATTTTCAGTAAATAAAAATAAGTAAATATACGTAGTCGATATAATATTATTTACAATGGTACATTATAATTGACGGTTTCCCTAAATTTTGTGTTGTATGATCATGTGATAACGATCGACAATAGTCAATCTATAGTAAATAGTCAATTATTTCAAAATAACGGTAATCAGGCCCGTATTTAGAGGGGCTACGAGTAAGCACATTTCCGGGGGTGTCAAGTCTCAGGGGCGGCAAAATATTTTAAAAATGATATACTTAATGAAAAAAAAAATAAAACAAAAAAAATAAAATACTATGTTTTATTATGTTATAATTTGTTTAATTTGTTAATTAAAAAAAGTATTAAACAATTTTCATTTATAAGTTGTATTTTAATATTAAAGAATCTCAATAATGGACGAAATAATAAGTGTTATATTATTATTATTATTTTTTTTTTTTTTGGGGGGGGGGGCATAAATAATATGCCAGGGGGCACCAACTTTTAAAATACGGGCCTGACGGTAATTATTCTTATTTTTTCATATATGTCGAGTGTAGGTTCTATGTTTATATTTATACTTAACGTGCGTATTATTTAAGATTGAAATTTCCCAATTCACTTTTCATAAAAGACGTTTTGGGTACCCGAAAAATACTCGACAGCTGAGTACTTGGTGTCATAATTAAGATATGGTCCATACTCGGTACCTGGTGTAATACTGAATTTTTACTCAGCCCTTGTCTGATACTCAGTATAATAATAACATTTTTACTCGGTTTACTTAGTGCGTAATTTTCAGATGTACAAAATGTAAATAAATAATACGTACCAAACTCTAATTAAGTACGCGGTGTTTTCTGATTCATGTCATGCTGTATGTGGAGATACAATCAAAATGATTATATATGTAAATGAATATATGATCATACAAAAGGAAAATGCCGGTGTTACTGCTTATGTTCCAGGCAATCTAAATAGAAGCACTTTTGGTGATAGTAACGGTGGTGGTGATCTATGATAACTAGGAATTTTAGACAATTAAAGTCAAAACATTGGTCAAATTTTTTATGGATCTAACATAAGAAAATATTTTGGCCAAATAAATTCTGGGAGAATGAACAGAAATATTTAATAATTTTAGATATTCACATTGTTTTAAACATATCTCAAGTTCGATATACTTTTAAAACATAAATTTAATTTAGCAGAAAAATATTGTGCAAAAAAAAAATGAATATACTCAAAGATTTTATACTTTAATTTTACATTATATTTCAAATTCAAATTCAAATAAGATTTTTTTAAATTAAAATTATACAGTTAAAAATTTTAATTTAAGAAAATTGAAGATTTTCTAATTATTATAGTTTTATTTTTTTAATTAAAAAATGTAATTTACTATCCTTATCCTAAGACAATAGATAAATATTGTGCATTAGTAAAAATAACGTAGTTAGATATGAAGAGGTTTACTATTGGCATAACAGAATAAATATTTATATATAATAAAACAGTGTAATGCTACAAAAATAAACATTATTAACAGTTCCAAAAATAAAATCTATTTGTTCGTGCCAATTCCCCTGTCTAAATGCATGTTTGTATATTTGTTCGTATCGATTCTTATCGCGCGTGAGATCGTTAATATGTGTGATTGTTGTAATGAATGTTACCATTTTCGTGCGTAGCGGTGCGTTGCGTATCCGCAGCCATCGTCGGCGGCGGTGATAAGCCTCCGTGTGCGACCGGCCGGGTACGTAATCGCGTTGTTATCGTCGCGCGTAAATGAGTCCGTTATTCCACGTTTTCAAAGTTTTCGGTTATGTTTTCGGTAAAAGTCAATGTCATGCTCTCAGTGCCACAAAGTTTCATAAGTTCTCGTGTTATAGTTTTAGTGTGGTGGCACTGAGACATTTATCATCATTTTGTGGTGATCGGCGGCATAGCCTTCGTGGTGAATGTCGTCGGCACCGATCTTCTGTTCGTGTTCGTCGTGGTGTGCACATCAACTGTCTCTTCAAGTGTTCTTTGGTCTACAGCCATCTTGTATAACCACGTTTTCTATGCTTTCGTGTTCTCATGTCGGCTGTCTGGTAAGTGGAGTTCAGCGCAATTAGTATTGCCTTTCATTTATAGTCATCGTGTTCTAGTGTGGTCACTTACCAATAGCCATTGTGAATAACGTGGTTTTCATTCGTGTTGTCTTCGTCTGCGCTGTAGATCTTCTTTCTTCGTGGTTGACTGTGTTTGGGTGGTCGCACGCAGCGGGGACTGTGCTTTTTGAGTTTTTTTGTATTGTTTAGTATATTGTAAAAGCACATTCCTCGTTGTGGTCGCGTGGGATGCAATCCGCCATTCAACGCAGTCACACTTGTGAGTATTGGTCGACCATATTCGTTTATTAGCTTAAGGGCCGACGGGCCTAGCCGTCACTGGCAAATTATTTATTATTTCATGTGCGCCGTGTGGGCCACACATTTGATTTATTTATTCAATTTATTTAGTTACCATTCGTTTTTGCATTTATACCAATCTTTATTTATTTATTCATAATATTTTTATTTTAATACCAGTCTTTGTATAATTATTAAGACGAACGAGTTAGCCCCCTCTATCATTGTTGGGCACTTGCCGCGCCATCACTATCTATTATGGTAAAAACAAAACAATTGGTCTGTATATGTGCCTCGTGCACGCGCACAATAGAACGTTATATTAGTCAAACACATGCTCAATTTTTTTTTATTAAAAAAAATATGCAATATATAAGTTACGTTCATGTCCCCAAAAAGTTTAAAATAATCACTGAAAATATTTTTTAATAATTTCTTTTAAAGTGTGATTAATTTTTGTTCATGTTTTATTCGATTAAAACTTTACATGGTATAACTTTATTTTTTATCTAATTCGGTTAATATATTATCCGAAGCACTTATTTTAAATTAGTATTCAACCTTGTTCTGAAAATATAAGAAAATTACGGTCCTTATTTTACAAGAAATATTATTCTCCCGTATCCATTATAGACGGTTTTTAACAGCAAAATTTAAAAATACGTTGCTCTCTTTACTTATTATATAAAAAAGATCAAGCAAATCGGTCGACCTGTAAGCCAAGCTTAAAAAAAGAGAGTGCGCCGCGACGGCAATGGAATAACGGTCGACCGTACAATGCTTATTATACTCTTCACAACTAAATGGGGTTAAGCGGCATCCACAGCGGCCGGAGAGGCAGTATAAATGCAAATATTTTTATGACTTTTTAATACCTATGCCCACAGCTCTTAAATAAGACAAGAACGAATATTCTGAGTTCACTTTAACCCTCATTTCTAAGGGTGCAAAAGTAGTTGATTTGACGAAAAATGAAAAAAACATTCAATTAAGGTAGAGAAAAAACGAAGTTATGAAACTTGACAAAAATTTTAATACAGATTTTGATCGAGGGTGACTAGAGAACAATAAAAGAAAAATTGAAAAAAAACTCAATATTACCCAAAATCACCCCTCCCCCCCATCGCCCCTTAAAGGGTCATAAGTCTTAAATTTACATAAATCTCTTCTCTGGTGTAATTTATTGATGTATGATAAAATTCGAGTCATTCCAGTAAATACACAAGTCTATACAATATACAATTTAATATACTATACAATATCTAGCTGATGCGTTTGTACTACCAATATTTTATAATTGTAAAAACATTTCTTATTTTATGATTATGCCAACAAATATTTATAACAATTATTTAAAAAAAATTTTAAAATCCTATTATACTCTTAATGATTACTTCTTATTACTATTTATATTTGATATGTATATGTATATTTTGTATTTAAATTATAATATTAGAATAATACGGGATAATATGCTGATTTGCCGACTGCAGTGTGTGATCACATTGGATTACTTATTAATTATTTTGTAATTTTATTTTTATAAAACCCATGACAGAGATGACAATGATGCCGTAGCATATTAAACATAAAATGTTATATGAGCCCAGACCGAAATGAACATAACACATGCATCGAGATATTTTGTATATAGTATAGGATTTATCAAATACACGACAGCAATTACTTGTATCTCGGAATTTTGCTGTTTACAGACGTAAAGGTACGGTTTCTAAGGTACGACATGTCGCGATGACCAGTCGTGAACATCTGTTTATACGAATATGTTATTCATTGATTTGCGAAATGCGACAAGTCGCAGCGACCTAACTATGAGTCGTCGCGACCGACGACACTACTGCTCCGAGAGCAGTACCTTGCGTTTTGTCGCCATGACACATCGCAACGACTATTGAAACGTTTGTAAATATAATGGCATCAACACTGATATTCCCAGCGTCGGAAGACGAAATTCTAATTTGTGAAGTCCAGAATAATATACTTCTTTACAATATTGGAGATCCAAATTATAAAAATATTATTCAAAAAGATGACATTTGATTATCATCAATTATTCTCTATCCCGATTTATAAATAATTAATTTATAGGTTTTCTAATGTTTGGCGATGAGGTAACTAAAATTAGTTATTGTTGTTTTTCTTTTTCTAATAATAATAGTGTAAGAAGAATATTATTATTATAAAAAATATATTTATTCGTTGTGATATGATATTATATTATATTATATGAAAAATAAAAAATACGTGCACACTTGAACAAGTTTAAAAACGGACACTGACCGAATACCAGTTGTGTCGCTGCGACTTGTCACGTCTTGGAAACCACTCTATCCAAAAAGCGTCGCGACGACTGGTTGCGGCCATCAGACGCGACGATTTGTCGCCGCGACATGTCGTACCTTAAAAACCGTACATCAAACTTGCCGCGTCTGTATTATTATCGCTCAGATTACCCGGGAAAAAATATTTCGCTGCTGCGCAATATTCGAAAACTATATATAAATAGGTATAATTATAGTATAAACATTAAACCTGGGGTTTTCGTCTATTTTCAAGAAAATGTATATATATACATTTAGTAATGATGACTGATAGTGACCCCCACTACGTTCCTTAATAAACAACGACCATTAATTCTGTATCTGTGATATTATAATGAAACGAAAAAAAAAAGTAAGTATTGTTCAATAGAGAAATTTATAACTTGATAGACTTAATGATAATGATAATTGTATTAATATATAACAATGAGTAATAATACATAAGTACTTATAATATTTATGCTCTATAGTTCTTGGTGTAAAAAAAAGTAAAAAAAATACTGATATTCCCCAAAAAAACTTTCAAAAAGGAAAAAAACAACAAGCTCAAAATTAGAACAGTTATATTCTTGCAACAAAAAAAAACCTGTCCAAAAAATGCACTGATATCAACATTATCCAAGCTTTTAATTTAAAAGATACTTTAACTATTTCCATAAACTTCTCTCTTTTCTCCTTAGTTATAAATATTATCTTTATACCTGTTTTGTTTCAATATCACTATTCAATTCTTGGCGTCTGATATAAACATGTAATTACATATATTAGGCAAACATCAATAATAAAATCAGCCATCAAGAATTGGATAGTGATATTGAAACAAAACAGGTACAAAGATAATACTTACAAGTATAACTAAGGTTACCATACATCCGGATTTTGTCCGGACAGTCCGGATTTGAAAAATGTCCAGATTTTACAAAGATAATTGTTTAATATGGTTACTTTGATACAAAATATTATATCAGGTGACAGATTTTCGTGTTCACTCTGTATAAATGTACAATGTGTAATTTCTATATTTGTTAATATTTTTTCTTGGAACGTCACGATAAGCGATTACCCGTTATTATCATTGTTATAAAATACACTATAATTACTAAATCCTACTAAAATATTATTTTATATGCGTGTGTTGATTAGTTCTCGACTCGTATTATTCATTCGACAGTTTTATGTGTGAAGAGGTGGTTGTCATTTGTTTATCTTATGGATGTGTTTTTCTTGGAATATTTTAGTTTTGTTAATTTATGTTACTACGTGTCTACGTTTTTACAAAATGCTTAAACGTTAGTGTGTTTTTACCGACAAACTAAAAGGAGATTATAAGTTTCTAAAAAAATGTCAAAATGGTAATGACTGCGTGAGATTTTTGACATGCAATTCCGAATTTTTTGTGGAGCACCGAGGATGGTGTGATATTGAAAATCACATGCAAAGTGATAGAAACAAAAACGCTACTCAAGTAGTGTCCACGGCAAGTATTAAATCTTTTTTTAAACACATTAACGCCACAAATGACGAATTACAGTGTGCGGCAAAAGAAGCAACTTTTGCTTACTACAATGCAATACACAGATTAAGTTTTAGAACGTACTGTCAAACTAATTAAAAAGTTTTTTGAGCCAAAATTTCCAGGAGTTTGGACTATAATGGAAGCAATGCATTTATTGTAAATGTTATATATCCTTTCATATTTAACGAATTACTTAAGATCTTAACGACGTAAATTTTGTTACTCTAACGATTGACAGTTCTAACAGAAAAAAAATCAAACTGACTCCTGTATGCGTTCGTTGTTTTAATCAAAATGAAGGAATTAAGGTTAAACTTTTATATTTTGATCAACTTCTGGGTGAAACCTCTGATCTTTTGGTGGAACATCTTTTAAATGTATTAAAAAGTATTCTATTGATTCAAAAGTTATTTATCTTTGCGCTGATAACACTAATACTAACTTCGGTGGTGGAAAAAGAAAAGGTCAAGTAAATGTTTTTCGAAAACTGTAAAAGTCTTTGTCTCGTGATATTCTTGGAATTGGTTGTGCGGCTCATATCTTGCACAATACTTTCCAGATAGCATGCGATGCTCTGTCCAATGATGTTGAGGTAATAGTAGTAAAAGTGTAAAAATTCTTTTTTCGGTATACTGTCAGAGTGACTGTGCTAAAAGAATTTTGCGACTTTGCAAATATAGAGTATAAAAAAGTCCCTTCTCATGGAAATACGAGATTTTTGAGCTTATTACCTGTCATAGAACGGATACTGTTATTGTTTGATGCCTTAAAGTCGTATTCCATGGCCATTGAAAACTGTACTGTATTGTTACTTGCTTTTTTTGAAGACCCAGTATCTGAACTTTATTTAAAGTTTGCGCACGGAACTATTCAAATGTTCCAAATATCTATTCTAAAACTTGATTCTGACTTTATAACAGCTTCAGAAGCAACACAAGTGTATGAAGAATTAATTATCAAACTGGAAGAACGGAAAGCAAATAACTTTATACTGTTTGCAGCTAACCAGCTACTTGTTAGGCTAAAATATGATAATACAGTTAACGATGATAAGGAAAAGCATTTTCGTAAAAATGTGGAAGGTTTTTATCAAACAGGGATTCATTATTTGAAAATTTGGGAAAATAGCTTTGACAAAGCTAACAAATTCAAATGGTTAATGCTACAAAATGATCCTACTTGGGAAAAGATAGAGGCTAGTACAATAATTGTTGTCAGTATTGTACCAAATTCTATCAACGTGGATCAACTATTTGACGAACGCTCGTCTCTAGTCCAAGTACTAAGACGTCTGAAACCTAAATGGACTTCACTATCAAAAGAAGAAATACTAAAAACTCATGAAAAAATGGAAGAAAATATTAGATGCATTTTTTAGAAGCAACGTTTCGTATTATAAAAGATTTTCTTTTCCAGACAAACATAATGGCTAGACACTACAAATAAAAATATGAAAAGGTCATTTCAGCATCAGTCAAAGGATATTTTTCTCATGCCAAAAAATGAATTGAGACAATCACTCAGGACCATAGACCGTTTTGTTGGTTCACATTTATTATCAATAGAAGGAGAATTGAAAATTACTAGATCATAACAAATTAACAAAAATCAAGAATATAAATAAAAAAAATGATATTAAATCAAACAACAGTTCTGATATGATATAGTAATTAAACAAATAAGGAAATTGATATAAACAGCAATGTAAGTAATAATGTTGAATTGGAATTTTATAGTGATGATGATATTTCTATTAATTCAGATTAATCTATCAATATAATAATAACAGATGAACTAATGGCACAAGAAAATTGGAGAAATAAAGCAGACCGACCTATCAAAATCAAGAAAGAGGAAGAAATTCCAAACGATTTTCGAAATATACAATTTCATGTTCAATTATTCACCATGTACTAAATATTTCAGGTTTACAATCAATTTCATTATCAATGATAATAAACGGAAATCTTTAACCAGCTCTTAAAGTAAATAAAGAAAAAAATTCTGATATTTAACACGTATTTTTGATTCATTTTAGTAGGTATAACAGTAAGCTACATCGATAACAAAATTATAAGTTGTATATTGATAATAATAGAATGAATCATTTTATAAGACTATGAAAATATATTCTCTTTGTGGAGTTACAAGCATAACTTATGATCAACATAGTAATTTGTTGATAGAAATTTAACTTTTTACAATGTGATCAGTAGAATCTGAACCTCAATATTGTATACAAATATCAATGTTATTGCTTTATGTAACAAGTTTTTATCTGATATACCTAGCAGTATACAAATATTGGAATGCACTATTTTTACTACAAAAAACCGTATTTTATAATGCAACAATAATACTCGGTGAATTTTTAAATAGTAGAGGACGCTTAGAAGATATGAATATATATTTAAATAAATATGTTACGGGAAAAAAAATAAAAATGGTGACCAAACTGCGAAAATAGAAGTAGAAATTATATAAGAATACTGCAGGAACATATTTTATTAGAAACAGATGTTTTTAAGGATAATATGGTAAATGAAAATAAAATCTTGGTCAATGATATACTATCAAAGTTGTTTGTTGGAAAAGAAAGGTAAACAGTTAAATACTAATTTTAACATTTTTTTATTAATTCAATGAGTTCTGTTTGGGCCACATATAAACCATTGGCGGGCCGCAGGTTGAGTATGGCTGCTCTAGCATGTGTATATTTATTTTTAAAAATAATTTTAATAATTCGAAGAAATATTTACATTAATTTTCTTTATAATTTATTTTATATTATTTAAATATAATGAATGTAAAGTAGCTTCTTATAATAAGTTACAAGGGCTAACAATTATATATGTTCATAAATTTAGTATGTTATAAAACATTTTATTTAAGATTTTAGCCTAATCGAATAAAAATAAAAGTAAAATTCTAATTAATTAAGACATATTTATTCAATCTAGATTTTTTTTTTTTTTTATTAAATATAGATTTATTTTCTTCAACTTACGATATGTTATAGGTGAATTGATTTAATTGATTGATATTATAAATTACAATCTTAACTTTTTTATAAAGATATCTTCTTAAGGAAATTCATGGGTACTCAAAATTGATGAGGTTTCAAATTCTAAAAAGTTGGTTGCAAATAGTAACCAATTTAGTTTTATAAGTCACAACTTTTTTTAGACGATTTCGTTGAATGGGGGGGGGGGCAGCCCCTCATTCAGAAAGTATCCGTAGCTTGAAAAATATGAGGTTACAAATTCTAAAAACTTGGTTACAAATAATTACAAATTAAGAAAATAAGGTTACAATTATTTTGGAAAGTATTTTTTATAGTTGGGGCGAACTTCACACACGTTCAATATTCGACGCATATAAGATTAAATACAATTTCATATTACAATTCATTTTAAGCGGTCAGTTAGCTGAAGGCTAGTTGTATTTTTAAAAACAATATAATAATAATCAACATAAAATTAAATTAATAGCCCGCGTGGAGACTATTATAAAATCGGACCAGTATTACTTGTTTTTAAGTAAGTAATTTACGTAGTAATTCCACATTTCGTTACATAAAAGTAAAATTATTTTTGATGTATTTGCAAATACTTAAAACATCATCCAATAATACATTTAATCGATAATTTTATCTTTATAACTTATGATATTAATATGAAACTGGAGAGGATGGTTGGCAGCCTGCTTGCTCTGTTGTCCTGTGGCCCTCCTTGCATATGCTATTATACATGATGAAATCCTAACAAACAGAAAAAATTACATTAGCATAACAATAATACCACATAGGTGCTAATACCTGGTACATCAAACACTTACACATACATATTGCCGTCCGAAATAAAGAAATATGAGATTATATAACTCTTTAATTAAGTATTTAAATTTAAATAAAGATTTTTGCCAGTGTAAATGTTTCTTTTTTGTATTTCAAAAACAACATCACACCGAGAGAATAAGTTTAAGGTGAGTAATTAGAACATCTATTTTTCTAGCCATAAATTTTACCAGTGAGTGTCCTCGGTGTGTCCTGATAGGATGGTCATAACGCAAAGACAGGGAAGTTAAACTTTTCTGTGTGGTTGTAAAAACTAATTGTTGCAAATATTCTCGTAGTGTTTCAATAAAAAAAAACTAACTTATGTGTATTACTGTAATATATCCTCACTTCTATGGCCACACAAATACAACATGAAAAAACGGGAAAATTAAGTTTTCCCACTTATTCTTTTTAGACAAATAATTATGTGGTATTATGCGGGTGTAACGGTATTTGGTTATGTAAAGTAAATAATTGACTATCTTGCATACATTTTTTGAGGTTTTTATTTAAATCATCCAGAATCAATTAAAATTATTGAGCGTATAATAAATATGGCTCAAATGATAAACGTTATTATAATATTAAGTTATCAAATAGAGTACATTGAAATGATGCCTTTGCGAGTGACAGGTATGACAGTGAAATATTGAAAAAGTTGTAGGATAAAATAACAAGGAAATCGCACAAACTTGGCTTAATGTGCTTAACAAGATGGTTTTTATAATTAGGAGCGAGTGTTACAAAAAAAGGTTAGATAACAACTATTTAATTTTTAAGATACATATCGATCATTAAACGATTATTTACTGCAAAATGGAAAAATATGTTTTTTTCATTACGTTTTTTATGGTATGTTCGAAGAAGTGGATATTATAATCAATGAATTATTATTCATAATTAAATTTTACATTCTGTGTGCAGTAATATAATTTATGTGTGCATAAAGTTAAGATTAAAGAAGAAGAATTTTGTAAGAATTTACAAAAATAATTAAAAAAATCGAAATAAAATAACATTTAATCACAGAATTCTATTCCTAAATATAACTTATTATTATTATTACTTTAAATATTATCTATTTGAAATTTTTTTCATTGTACAATTTCTATTCCGCAATATAATCAAGTAATTTTTTTTCGAAAAAAATCGAAGTTTCAAAATTCTTGATAGTACAGTCACAAATAAATTGGGTTTGTTAAATAAGTTACGTCAATTAAATAATTAGATACTATAATGTCAATAAATACAAAACAAATTCGATACGTACATTTCCTAGGAAATATTGAAATACGATACCAAAAAAAACCTTAAGTGAACAAATTTTATACTATTTAAGTATAATGATCGAATAAGTTTGTAAATTAAAATTATTTGATATTAATCAATAAAAACATATTTATAATAGATATATAAAATTAATAACCTGGGTATTTTTATACATATTAGTTATTCAGTTACGACGTTGGTGAACGTTAGGGTGTTCCTTAGCCATATGAGAAAAAAAAAATAATGATATTTTTCTGGTCTCACCCCCTAAATCGGTGTGTATACATATAAAAATGAACTATACGTTCACTGAACGTATATGAATTAAGTGAATCTACACGAAAATAGAAAGACATATTTATTTTTAAAAATATTATGCTTAATACAGTTCAAGAGAATGTATCTTTTACGGCTAATGGTACTGCAACATGATATTTAATAGTTTGTGATATAATGTGTGTGCCTAAATACAATCTTCCTATAAAGTATTTAATGGTTTTTTCCACTTTTACTGTGTTTATTTTTCTACAGTTTGAATTAATATTGCATTATACAACATGAGGGTTAGAGTAATAAATATAATTATGTACAATCATAACGCGTTTCAAGTGACGAATAAATAGTACATAAAATCAAAGTACACGAAAATATGTTGTAAATACGTGAAAATAATGTACTTTAATAGATATGATTTCATTACACTAAATTGATTTATAGTTTTGAAATCTGAGTTGCTTGAAATGTTTTATTTTTAAATTACAGATATTGCTATTGCATGGAATACATAATCCATTATTGACAAAGAAAAACTGGAAAGCGCCCAACATAGAATACTTGTTGGTTTGATTTTTTTTTTTTGTAATATGAATGTTATATCAAATCATAAGCATCTAAGAATGATGATAACGTTTGATAAATGTGTGTACCCTTATAATGTTTTAAGAATTATGTTGAAAAGAAGATGAAAATTAATATTCCTCTCAATATAAATGTTTATCGTGTAATGCCATTGTGCGATTTTGTTTATAGTAAAACTTTAATGGTCTCCGTTAATTAAAGGATTTAAAAATCGTTATTATACTACGATATACGATATTAAACATAATATGTTAATAAACACTGATCGTTAATAAATTACAAAATAATTCCTGTGTTTATATCGGTTTATTCTATTTTAATATGTATGGAATAATAATACAAAACAGTTTACTTAAAAAGACTCAGAATCATGAAACTTCCCCAAATGACAATGACACGAGATTTTATACATAGGAACAGTTGTAAGCTAAGTTTAAAACCTCTATAAACATTCTTAAATTATAAATATATCTTGATTTTCCGTGACATTGGTCCGCACAAAATCGTTAAATAAACAAGCATGATAACGTTCTCTTAAAATCTCTTGAAATATAATATATTTTGGAGCGATATCAGATTCACGTCACAAGTAAAACCATATTCACATATTCATAATTATGGCAGTGACATATTCCGATTAAACATTTAATATTTCATAATACGGAATTTCGTTGTTAAATTTAAATTACCATGCTGCTAACAGTATTTTCATCGTTGATTTCTCGTCAAAATTAAACCGTAGTTATTTACATACATTTACGTACATTATTTATTCCCTCAAAAGTGGATCGTTTTACCTTAAATTATGGTATCACATAATATGTGTTTTAAAGTAAATTATTTTCCTAACCATTCGTAGTTCCGTTTAAAATATAGTCTTGGTTAACTGCATGGAATCACGTAATAAATACACGCGACAAATGATAATTGCTGAACGTGCAATTTGAAGGAATTAGTTCCAACAGTTTTAATTAACATTTCGTACACGGTATATGAAACATTTAATTCGGATGTCGTAAAAATCAATTATTGTATTACCGGTGACGTACATCCACGTGTATCAAAGTGTATCGTCTGCGGGTAATCATGGTTCGAAGGCGAATGTTGTGGATGTATTTTTTTCAAAACTAAAAAACCTCTAGTTGTAAATGTAAGCGAAATATATTTTGACTAATCACACGCAGTTACGTGATGTATAGTTTTCACCCCAAAAATATCAACTCATCCCAGTTAAAGACGTTCATTGGGAGGCAGATGACAAATATCGACAATACAATATACAAATTAATGATGTATGAGTGCATATAATATCGAAAACATTCATCATCGCAATCATTTGATTTTTGTGAAGATGCACATTTTTGTGGTGAAAATACACATAATATCAACATAATATCACATATATTTCGATATGAGCCCGTACCATGGTTGGCATTTTTTTTAATATACAATTAAAGATAGTATTAACATTTTCGTAAAGTATCTAATGAGGTGGGGTTATTGATGATTGGATATAAAAGATACTTCAAATGTTGGATTTCGGTTTTCTTAGTATTTATATTAAATTTAGGTTAGCATACGGGTTGGTTTGTTTGTTTACTATGTAAAAACACCAATAAATCTTACATAAGTAGATCAACCCGTACATACGAGTACAATATATTTCATCTGTATATAGACTATTACATTTTGTTTTTTCTAAGTTAATATGTTTTCATAATACCGTTGAGAGAGGTGTTCGTTAAGTCAAGTTTCATTGTATTTAAATAATACCATCACTCCAGAAATATTTGTAAAACAGTGCTAATTTTCATTTTCAATTATCAAATTATATTTATAAACCACGAAGCAATATTTTTGTAAACACCAAATATTCATCTTCTTCTTTCGTGTTAAGCAACCTTGTATATAAGTACGACTAGAATAAATGAATTAAAATTAAATTTAACAGCTATGAGTTGGTTACATTAAATCAGGCATGTCAAACACGCGGCCCGTGACTTATTTTTTTGTGGCCCTTGGCTAGTAATATTAATGGACAAAATAAAAAAAAATAATAAAAAAAAAATGTATAAAATATTAATCATGTGTTTCAACTAACATAGATTCTTTGAAAATGGTATATATTTTGGTATACATTATTATGTTTTATCTTCTGATAAACTTTAATCTAATCGAGCAATTAGTGTTATTGATGGTTTCATATGTACAAATAATAAATATATATATAGATTATAGAATATAGATTAATAATTTATATCGTCGGTACGCGATACGCGTGCCTTTGGAAACTAGTCGTTCGACAACCAGCGTGTGTTCGAGTTTAAATTTTGTTGCGTATATTTTACTACAAATTTAAAATTTAAAAATGTCTGTATCAAAACCAAGTGGTAGTTATAAACGTAAAATTACCAATGAACATCGTCAATTTCATGAACATTGGGAATTACAATATTTTTGTAGTGAAATCAATAATAAAATAATTTGTTTAATTTGTAAAAGTGTTATTAGTGTTCTAAAGTTGTACAATATTAAGCGACATTACGAACAACATAAGTCAAAATACGATCACTATGAAGGGTTATTAAGACAAGAAAAACTGAAAGAACTTAAATCAGGATATAAACACCAACAATTAATGTTCACTAAAATACCACAAGAAAATGAAGCTACAGTAAAGGTTAGTTATGTATTGTCAGAGTTAATTGCCAAACATTCGAAACCATTCACCGAAGGTGATTTTATAAAAACGTGTTTGATTAAAACGGCTGAAATCATTTGTCCCGGGAATCTAAAAGCTTTTCAAAACATTTCATTAACACGGAATACGGTTGCTGAAAGAATAACTGCACTAGCATGCAATTCGAGTGATCAGATAAAAATCAAAATACCTAGTTTCGAGTATTTTTCAATTGCTTGTGATAAAAGTACCGATATTGGTGGCACAGCTCAGTTAGCTGTGTTCTTTCGAGCTTGCGGTACGGAATTAAATATTTATGAAGAGTTATTGGAAATTAAACCTTTGTATGGTACTACTACAGGAGAGGATGTATTCGTTTCTGTTTGTGAACTCTTAAAAAAATATGATTTACCTTTGGTAAAGTTATCATCTGTAGCTACAGATGGAGCTCCTTCTATGACAGGAAAAAATAAAGGTTTCATTGAAAGGTTACGAAAAAAAGCGAATGAAAATGTTGAGCATACATTTCATAGGATACATTGTATTATACATCAAGAGATGTTATGCACAAAAGTTATTAATATGGCACATGTAATGAAACCGGTAAAACAAATGGTCAATTTTATATGATCTCGTGGTTTAAACCAAAGACAATTTTCGATTTTTTTAAACGATTTAGAAAGCGAGTATTCAGGTTTACCATACTTTACAGAAGTACGTTGGTTATCATGCTCCACTGTATTAGAACGATTCTGGAAGTTAAAAGATGCAATACAAATATTTTTAGAGTCTAAAGAACAAGTCGTCAGCACTTTGTCGGATCCAATGTGGTTACGAGACCTATCCTTTATGGTCGATATAACGAAGCACTTGTCAAATTTAAATTTAAAATTACAAGGAAAAGATCAAATTATAACAACTATTAATGACCATATTAAGGCTTTCAAATGTAAATTAGATTTATGGGAAATTCAGTTACAGAATGAAAATTTAACGCATTTCCCAACATGTATGACGTATAAAACAAGTTATTATGAACCAATTTTTTACAAAACATATTCAGAACAAATTATATGTTTGAAGACTGAATTCGGAAATAGATTTCAAGATTTAAAATATTTAGAAAACGATTTTAAATTGTTCACGTCTTCTTTTTCAATAGACGCAGTAAAAGTTCCAGCACATATACAAATGGAATTGATTGAGATTCAAAATGATTCAAATATAAAACGTAAATTCAATGAGGTTGGTGTACCGAATTTTTACAATTTTTTGCCTGTAAGGTACGTAGAAACCCACAGATTTACGTGTAAAATTAAGTCTATGTTTAGTAGTACTTATCTATGTGAGCAACTATTCTCATTGATGAATAGCAATAAATCATCCGTTAGATCCAGATTAACTGACATACATCTAAATTCAGTTTTAAAAGTGGCTTCATCTAATAATATTTCTCCCGAAATTGAGAAGTTGGTGGAGGAAAAGAGATGCCAAATATCGTCAAAAAAGAATTATTAATATGTTTTCTTTTTTTAATTTAAACAATAGATATCTCATATATTATTAATATGACTTTTTTGAATGTTCATTTTTTTTAAAAGTTTTTTATATGTATTTATACCTGTTGTGTCCGTAAAGAATAAAATTGAAAAAATGTAAAAAATATACTTATTTTCGGTAAATGTTGATGTGCGGTCCACGTAGTAAACTAATTAATATATTTGGCCCACCTTATACTTTGAGTTTGATATGTTTGCATTAAATAAATAAGTATATAAATACGAATAAAATCAATCAAACAAATAAATATTAGTGGTAAATAGATAATAAAACATAAATAAATATTATAAGAATAATAAATTTTGTGTCGATATAACACCAAATATCAAGTATACAGTCGTTTAGTTAAAATTTGCTAAATACTGGCAGACAGATGAGGGCAAACTTAAAATAGATCGAACATTCATATATTCCTTATTGTTAATTCCATTTGAATGTTCAACATCTATAACCAATTTACCAAAATAATCAAAATTAAAGTTCATACAGCCAACTAAATATTAAAATTATTCAAACGTCATTTGAAAATTAAAAGTTAATTCTGTTCTCCTCCCAGATATATAAATTACATATAAAAATATATATAAATGTATTGTTTTATATGATTTTAATTCTCACAAAGGATATAGATAAAACTACTATTAAAGTATAAAAAGTGTAAAGTAGTTGTGAATGGAAAATCAATGTTATAAAAAAAAAAAATCAAGACTATTCGTATTTTTTCTAAGAAAAATCTTGATTATCTTAAACTCGTCATTTTGCAACGTATAATATTATAAAATATAAAAACGCATGCGTTATCAAAATCAGTTATAATTTATGGATACAATTTACAGAAAAAATAAATAAATCAAAATAAACCCTTCCAACCAGTTGAATTAATGAGTTAGATAGTATGTTGTTTATAACGCTTCCAAATACTTATAATGTATTCAATGGATTTAGGTATAGGTATAGAGTTCAACAATTCTAGCTACCAGTTTACAGCTGATATCCGAGAAATTGTAATACCCGCCAAATAGCAACGTTATTATTTCAGCACTAAAACCCCCTAAAAGCCGTGTACTTATTGTAGTTTAATCGCCTCCGGGTAGGTTTTACCTTGGCTTTATTACCATGTTTAAATTAACGTTAATAAGTCAAAGAGAATAAATCATTTAACGAATTGTTATTAATTTAATTTCTTACTTTATAACTAGTAGAACTCGACATTACCGAAGTACCTATTTTTGTTCACAGATTGGGGCATTGATAAAGAGGCTACGTATTTTTCTAGTTAAAATGAGATAAAAAAAAAAAAAAAAGTAACTTCATAATTTTAATTACAAACAAATTTTTATTTTTCTATTTAATAATTATTAACAAAATTAAGTAATACTATGGTTTTAAGGAACAAAAAAAAATAATTAATTAATTACATTCATTAATGAGTAACTCATTTTTATTATAAACAACCTTTTTTTTTATTATTTATTTTTATTTATTATATTTATTATGTTTTATTGGTTTAGTTATCTATCCTGATACACCACACACAGCCCCTACCATTAGCCGTCGTCACTCGTCGGGGCTAGGTAAATTGAGTCCCAACTATTAACTATACTACCTCGCCGTAGTCGTTTTACAAATAACAATTCACACTGTTTCTATCGGTTATCGATTCCATTGTGATCAAATAACTTCGTAACATCGTAACTTTGATTATGTCTAATTGAGATACATATATAGGCATATACGTACATTAGTTTGTCGTATATCGTGTGTCAGTTATCAGTTAACACCGATATTGATGATAGTTCTTATGATTACATACAGACACGAGTGTACGAAATCTGAGCATTTTCACTATATTTTTTGTAGCGTGCATTGCGTACAGTACGTCGATTTGAGTTTGTTAAATTAGTATCTTTTAAGTTTTTACCGAAAATGTATTAAAAAACACAATAATATTAAAATTGACATCTAATAAAAATTATTAGATATTTAAAAATAATTGTTTACCTTGAACTTTACCTACTACCTTTTTTTCCCGTGACTCAACTTATCTACTACCTTTCTTTTCCTGGGACCCAACTTACCTACTGCCTTTATTTTCCCGGGACCCAATTTACCGAGAAAAGGTTATTTAGGACCAAATTTACTAACTCCTCACTTGTCACCATACACCATTCAGTAATAGTGCGTACACGTTTCATGCACACATACTAGTTAAATATAATAAAAAAGATAATTCATCAAAAAATTACAACTGACTATTCTTATATTTTTCTATTTTCTGACAATGGGACATTTTGCAATTCCCGGGAGGACAACGGAATAAAGATACGAAAAACGGGACGTTACCTTAGTCATAACTAGAGCTCGGATTTATATGTATAAAAAAACTAAAATATGTGATTTTAAATGTTATAAGAAATCGCTTTGTACGTGATAATAAAATGAAAAAATGGATTATAAAAATATTTAAAAAAAATTTAAAATCGCTTTATTAATTAAAAAAATTAAAATAAAAAAATTAAGACACTAGAATTTAAATTATTATGAAATTCAACCTTATTCATATTGATCTTAATAGCAATGATATACTATATGCATCTTCAAATTGTCAAAGTTAAATGATCTACGGTTGGATCGTAACACAGATTTTTACCAACTAAAGAAGCGTTCGACTTCAACAGAGGTAATAGGTACAAATTTTATATTTACAAATTGAAAATTTCAATGTCCAAAAAAGCTCTTTCTGCAATATTACCCCATTCATTCCGCAGTGTATACTCGTACCTTTAATTAATTTTAGGCAGTTTAAACCCAGGGTTTTTGTTTAATACACTCTAAATTTTTTCTTTTATTGCAACTCCTAATGGTCTTTGTACTTGTTCTATGCATTTTACAGTTGCTTCTACGAGTTCTAAACTTTGACCCAAAGTTATTTATCTTGTCGAATATATTGAAACATCGAACATATTTCGACCAAAGATTAAATTTAATTATTGGAATTATTTTGTTTACGTACTTTTGGAAATATGAGAAATTGTCTGTGTTGAATTATTAATGAATCATAAATGGACAAACGGTCAAAATATTAAAGAAAAATAGAAATATGAAAAAAGAAATATTAAGAAATATGTAAAAATATGTATAATATTAATAATAATATGTTATTATTTTCTCTTTTTCATGGTACTATTGCGTAAGTCTATTTACGGTAAAGACCAGAAACCAAATATTTAAAAGCAACTTATTAAAAAAACTATTAACTACCAATAAAATAAAATAAGAAAACACTTACTATAGTATATAGTATAATATACATTATATTGACGTTGAAAGGTTAGGTAGTAGTTTTATAACGAGTAATATTAAAAGGAAATTGTACTGTGAATTTATTGTAAATATGTAATCTTGTTTTGACCAAATATAAAATGTCTTGTACTTGTTGTCAGTTTTTATGTATATTTAGTAAACACAGTACTTACAATTGTATGTATGGTAATGTATATAATTTTAATATATTCTTAACCACCATTTATTCAAATAATTTTGTTTTTAAATTATTGAATTATAATTCATTTTATAATATAAAAGATGCAAGACACCGGGTGCGTTATTGGCATCAATTTATTGCGTAATAAGAATTCATTTATAGTTATAATCTGATTTATTATGAATTAAAAATATCTAAAACGTAAAGGTCGAATCATTTATCAACAATCACCTTTAATTAGTTTTTATTTTATTAAACAGATATAGTCTAAGAAATGTACGATTTAATTATATATGTCTTTCAGACATATAAAAATTATAGGTAAAGAAATATTTAGTATTTAAGAAAAAATGTTTTATTTAAAACGTCTTACGTTATAATTATTAATGTAAATTGCATTGAAAATATTTATTTTTATCATCATTATTATTTTTCACTTTTAATATATTAAATTAATTTAATTTTTAAATTTCTGGACATTTTTATTGAATTTTCTTTCATTTACCACCAATGAAGATACGTACCTTTTTTCGTTTCTAAATATAATGGAGAAGTCAATATATTTATATTACTTTATTATATAAAGTAAAAAAATAATTTTGCCATCTTATTTTACAGAAACCATCTTTTATCTACCCAGAAACTGGGTAGTTTGTTTAAAAATAATGGTAAAAATTCTTA
Organism: Sipha flava; assembly: GCF_003268045.1. NCBI lineage: Eukaryota > Metazoa > Arthropoda > Insecta > Hemiptera > Aphididae > Sipha > Sipha flava. The sequence goes on from NW_020272920.1 coordinate 584,946, forward strand.
AATAAACTAAATAAATTGAATTTGAAATTAGTTCAATTTCACAACAAAACATAACAAAGTATGTTCCTAAATATATAGATTAGGTATATCATAAATATTTATACTTTAATAAGTCTGTTCTTATCTGGTTAAATATTTAAATTGGAAAACTGATTTGAGTAATGAACTGAGTTTGTTGTTAAAAAATTATGAAATAAAGAAATAATTTTTATTAAATAAAGGTAGAAAACTCAACCATGGATATATATTAATACTTATAAATAATTAGGAATAAAAAATTTTAATATTATTAATTAAACCTAAATTAATATATTATTTTTATTACAAATGAAATTGTTTAATTATTAATTTTATTTTTTTTCCATATAAATATTAAATAGGATAATCTCACATACGCTATTGAGTTTCTATTGTGCAAAATGCATAATAAGTATGTAATAAAGGAACTTAAAGTAGGTTAGCATGAATCAGAAAAACATGATTTGTTAACATTTACATCATATTTAAAATAATAATCGGTAAAAAAATAAAAGAGCTATATATTACTAGATGGACTAATTTTATTACACTTGTATATAAATAATCTATAAAAAAAAAAAAAAATGCTTTAAAAGGTATGTAATATTGTTATCATTATTAAATACATAATTTTGCAATGAGAAAATAATATCGTTAATATATTATGTGGTATAATGTTTTATTACTTAACGAAAACTCACCGTCTTATCCTTTTTTGATTAAAAAATTATTAAAAGTGTGATTGAGCACCTACGTATGTGTGTGTTTTATTTTACGTGCAATCGAATACTTGTACGTGTTTATGTGCAGTATAATATATAGAATCCACCAATCTTATTAGTTATTTATTTTACACTTATTATTTTGTTAAATCAGACACGGCTCTATTTGTACAATGCCTTTTTAATTCTATTGAATCGTCTGTAGTGTGTATGTTTACATAATAATATACAGCTATTGTTTTATTTTATCTCTATATTATTATATTATTTTATCTCTATTTTTTTCAATTTAGTCATAAGCAGTGTTTAACTTGGAACGAGACGTGAGGGGACAAGGTAATCCAACTAAATTATCAGATATTTCAGCATGATCCTACTATTTTTTTTTTTTAAAATTATGAATGGGACGGTCCTTTATATAAGTTAAATTTTTAAAAAATTACAAAAAGTTAAAATGTTCATAAAAAACAAACCATTTTATAAAATATGTAGGTATACCTTTGTACTAAATTTGGTGGTACAATAGAAACTCGATCAACCGTCACTGTCGGGACCGGGACTATAATGGTAAATCGAATAGGTGGTCAACAGAAATTTTACAATAAATGTATATATTTTACATGTGTATTTTCAGAAAAATATAATACACATATATACTAAACATTATATACCATACTAAATACTATTAAACTAGAACTAACAATTTTGAACAAAATAATTTGTTATATTCTTTTGTTTTTTTGACCATCGATAGCTGCAATATTTCGTATTTTATGTAGCCGTAAGACCGGGTTACTTGTCAGTCACTGATTAAATTTAATGAAAAATAATGAAATTTGTTCGTTCACGTCGCGTTTTTCGTATTTGTCGGATATTGGAAAAAGTTTATATACGCTTGATAATCGACGCAACGAATTTATCGCGATTATCTCATAAACAATATCGATGACGGATAGTAGAGAGTGACGGCTAATCGAGTTTCTACTATACATGATAAATTATAATAATCATCTATAATAACATCGATATTGAATAAATTATGGAATATTCGTTTGTTTTGGAGTAACATGTTTGAGGGTGTTATAAGAGGGTGACCACGGTTATGTTCAATTATTAATTGGGTAGAAATGCAAAATTTGTATGTGTCATCACGGTTTCTCTTTTTTTTTAAGTCAAACATTAGACATAATCACGTACAGTTATTAAACGTTACACCATTTTTCAAAATAATACGATTAAAGATAATACTTAAAGTTTACTACATAATAATAATTAATTAATTTTTTTTTATAAATATTTTTAAATTTATTGAAATATTCAAGGGAAAGGAAAAAATTGAAAATGTGTAAATTGTTTAGATTGAAGTATCATTTTTTATTTAATATGAGATATAAAAAAACGTTTATAAATATATTTTTATTAACATTATAAATATAGTTATAATAAATAATTTTAAACTAATCATCAACTTAATAATTATTATTACATTATAAATCATTATTCTTATTATGAATTGATTTATTAACTAAATTAATTTAATAACTTATCCGTTCTCATACATACGATTAATTTATGATAGTTCTTAGTGTTTAGCAATATACTTATAGTTTTAAATTATTTATCATTAATTTTTAAGTATAATAAATTACTTATACGAGTACGTAAAAATTTGTATATTCTAGAATATTATAGTTCAGAACAGCAGTTAACTTTTATACTTATATAAAATTAAAAATATATTCAATTTACATTTCTCTCCATTAAATTGTTAAGTGTAAAATAATAATAACAAATTTGCTCGTTGATGTATTAAAGTTATTGATTTTATATAATACAATTAATTAAATGGATGAAAATAAAAATTAATCATCTAGATTAAATGATTTAAACTCAACATATGATTATAAAAATAAAATTAATTGTGTGGTTAAGGATGATATAATAATGTTACATATGATAAAAATAAATGTAGGTACAAAACATAAATTAAGAATTTAACGAATAATAATAAAACAATTTACAAAAAAAAAAAAAATGTTTTAAAACAATTACTTATCAATTGTATTTATCAATGAAACATAATTCATAAAATAAAAACACTAATAAATAAAAGAAGAAAAAAACCTATAGTATTTAATATTTTGTTATTGAAAGGCTACAAAAAGAAGGCGAATGCGTTTTACGTACCCAGTGGCTAATGTGTCATAAAAAAATACGTTTAATTATGTCGCCAAAATTTTATTAAAATTTTCCCGCCTTTTTAACTCAAAATCCCTTCAACCGTGTCACAAGAACGTGTTGTTACAATCGATATTTCGAATAGTGATTGTTATATTGACCAAGCGACTTTTTTCGCTTCATTAGATTACAATTTTTCTTGTACGGTCCACGATCAAAACTTATAAATACAAATGATTATTAATTTTCGTGTTTTATTTAATCAGACATTTTTTTTATAGAATACTAAGAATTTTACCTATTTTTTACCAAATATGTAAATAAATTGCGTTACTGTGAATCATTGTTATACTTGTATGGTATTACTACCAATAGCGAATGATTATAATTTTTTCGTTACAGTAAGAATAATGTGTAGAATTAAAAGAGGGAATAATGCACACTCGTATTATACTATAATAAGCATTGGACATAAGAATAATAATCAGCTGGGTAAGTAATAAAGTAAAATTAGCATATTTTACTAAGTAATAATAATAATTTTTAAGTTATTAATTTACATATACAAGTAATATGTGTTTGTTAAATTAAAACATGCCTCTATAAAAATTGATATTAATATTAAACTATATTATTTCATATTTTTTTTATTTTTTTTTTTTAATTAGTACTCATAGTAATTTAAAATTAAAAATTTTCATAGATTTATTATTTTATTATGTTCTATTTTAATTTAAATATATTAAAATAATCTTTTATTTTGTATACTTGTAAGAATTGCGGAATTTGTTAATTTCACGATAAGATTATTTTTTTAACCAGGTTTAATTTTTTTTTTCATTTATTATAATTATAAAATGTTTCAGCAATTCTAGTGCTATTACAAATTTTTAGTTTTTACAATTTTGTTTGTTATAAATTTAAATAATTATAAATTTATTAATTACATAAATATTAATAGTGAGGATATAAAATGATGTGCTAACACATATGAATATAATAAATAGGTCTAGTATATTAATAATGATCCTCATTCTCTGACGATGAGTCTTCCGTGTCTGTTAAGAGAATATCCTAAGGAAGTCGAAGCCACAGACGTCTATTGAGTGTTTTTCTTCCTATATTGTAATGACGAGCACTGTCCAAGTTTTTTAGTTTGGCGTGGAAATTTTATTTGGGTTTTAATTCATGTATTTATCAGGGATATTCCCATGTCATTGTGGATCTGACGGTTTCTCATAAACCACGGTGCTTTGAGACATATCTTTAAGAATTTATTTTGTAAGATTTGGAGTTTATTTATTTTAGTCATAGAGGCAGCAGCCCATACTGGACAAGCATAAGTTATCAGTGGTTTGATTATTGTGGCGTAGAGAAGAAGAGAAGATTTCATTTGGAGAGTTGATTTGTAATTCACTAAGGGGTAGAGAATTCTCATTCTGGCATATCCCTGAGTGAGTTTTTTGCTTATATGGATATTCCATGTGAGTTTTTCATCAAGGAAAACATCGAGGTATTTGACTGAGTCATCTTTTCTATTCCATTGTATGATCAATCAGGTTTAATAATACAGTATAATAGTATTACGTTACTTTATGTTTAGATCTAAGAACGCAAGAATAATGCTCCATTATTATATTACATGTATATTTTGTATCAGTATCACGGTTATAAAAACATACAGAAATAATAATAATAATAATAATACTAGTTGTTACGTCTCGGCATTTGAAATTTTGATAAATATATATTATACAACATTCAATTAATTATAAAAATGCTTTTCGTGTTGAAATAAATTCCTTTGACAAACAAATACTGGTATATCCTGATTTCAAAAGTTTCTTATGTATTTTTTTTAACAAATGTCAATGTTATTATAAATTACATTTTGTGAATAAGTGTGACACATTTTGTGAAGAATTTAAGAATATTGCCAGTAGGGTTTTGATAGCGTACATTTTCTCTATTTGTCGGGTATGAACACTACATCCAAAACTCCGATAGTGGATGCCGTTGGATTGCGTTATAATTTCGAAACAATAATAATAATAATAATAATAATAATAATAATAATAATAATAACAATAATTATAATAATAAAAATAATAATAATAATAATAACAATAATAAAAAGGGCAAAACTCCTAGGTTGGATAAGGCTCCATAGTCGGATGAAAGATAAAGATGTGGGAATGGTATTGCTCTAGGTGTTGGTTTTATAATCTTAAAACCAATGCACCATCGCTATCGAAAAAAACGATTCTGAGTAAAAGAAATCGGATAAATAAATTTATATTAGTGAAGATGATTGATTTAGTGGATTACCTAAACGTCTTAAAGAGTTAGGTTGAACTTTAAATGTTCTAGCTATCACATCAGAAAAAAAAAAAACATTTAAAATAGCAAGTGTCAAGATATATGTTCAAAAATTTCAATACATTTTTTTTTAAATTATACATTCAAGCAAACGATTATTATTGCTACAACTAGTTAACAGAACCAATAAAATAAACAAATAAGTAACGTCATTGAACAAATACAAACTATTATAAACTAATATAAGCTTAAAAATAAAGTATACAATGGATAAGTAAACGATGATGTAAGATGTAAGTATTCAGTGAAAATTTCAAGTATTTACGATTATTTATTTTTTGATAACGACGAAAAAACCAATTTGTCGAAAACTAATATTACGTATATTTTTTTGTTTTATTATAACTTTTCATCAGTTTTTTGCAAATATTAAGTACAATTTTGAAAAATTCAAAATATGATTTCCTAAAAGTGTCGACTAGAATTTTTTGACCTTTTAATCATCATTAATGATTAGAGCAACCATTCTTATCAAAATCGTGTTCACAGACACAAAATAATCACATATTACGAAACGTTTCTCTCAGAATTTAAAATTATAAATTTAACAAAAATAATAATCATAATTAAATATATAATCGTTTAAAAATAAAGAAAACAGGCTGCAGAAACTTTCTCATTAGATGAACCCATTGAATTCTTATTAAACTTAGATAGAGCCTGTAGCCAGCTCTTAATGAAATTATTAACAGCACTTAAATATTATACGAGCAAAATAAACGTGCGCTAAGTACGACATGCGCTTAAATTATCGCACATCCAATTACCCATGATTAATTTAATTTACGCACGGATTTTACGTGATTTCGTTTGAATTAAATTTCATTAATTTTATATAACAGACGCTGCTGACAATATTATAATAATTTTTTAACATTTTTTTAAGTTTAATTGATATGGATATTATTTCTAATTTTTTGGAATTATTTTTTTGTTTTAGTTAAATGTGTAATCAAAAATTAATATTTTTGTAAATATTTGTATTTACCCGAAAATATATTAATTCCTTTAAAATTAACAACGGAATTAGTCCTTGGAGGTAAGTACAGTTTAAAACCAATATTTAAATTAGTTAAATTATAGTATTTTCTGCACCAATACAATCTTTTATAAAGTCTTAGTTTGCATAGTGAACAATATACCCTCACACAGTCTATATAATACTATACCTAATATAATGTATAAAATGTATGTATGTAATGTGTAATAATATAATGTGTAAGTTTAATTTATGTAAACAAATTCTTAATCGCATTTAGAGTCTTATTATTTATTTATTCTTTTTTATTGCATATTGAATTATGGCAACAAGTTTTTTTTATATACACAAGCGAATCAAAAAGGTTGTCATTTTGATTTATTCAAATTGAAATTATACTTAGGTTTTTATTAAAATGCTGATAAAAATCGGAACTCATTACTCTAACGAAAAAAAAAATAAAATATATATAGATATATACATATATATATATAATAAAATTTAGATTATCGTTAATTATTAATTTACTAAAAGCAGTTGAATAGTAAACGCGACACATAAATTAAAATAATTAATGGACAAATCAAAATTAAATCAGTACGCAAAAAATCAACCTGAAAATAATCATGATGACTGTGACATATTATATTATTTTTCAATAGTAAATGGATGGAAATTGAACCTCCGAAATGAGCAAGACTTGTAAATTCTGCGCAAGCTTAATCATTCTTTACCCGAAACGTAAAACGATAAATCTGTATATACGAGTATGAAAACCAGATACCACTCACTGATCATCACTACATCCCAAAAGCTTGAACTTGCAAATTGATATAGTGCTTCCACTAACACTTAATATTTGCAATAAGAAAGGATTTTCCAAAATTTAATCCATATTGGGGTTAAAAAGGGTAGAAATATAAAAAATGTCACCTAAAATAATCGCGTTGTCTTAGTTGTGAAAACTAATACCAACGATTAAATTCAATTTAGAGTTGACTGTTTATTGTTTATATAAAGTTCAGAATTTATTAAAGTAAGAATGACTGAATTATAGCAGATTCAAGCGTATACGTTATCGACGCATAATTTTTAATTTAATTAATATATATTTTGTAAATAAAAAATAATTAATACATATTTTGTTTTTATTTATACAATATTTTTCGGTTTTGCTATTTTCATAAATAAATCATCCTCCAATGCATATTTTCTAAACGAAATAAATTTAATGTTTCACATCTGTCAGCTGTCCTATGAGTTTTATTTATTTTTTATGAAATAATAGTAAAAAAAAAAAAAAAATAATGAAAAAAGTTAAAACATATTTTAACGAATAATCGATATAAATTATTTTGTTGTCTATAAATATTGAATATAGAGATTTGAAACATGAGTTGGATACTTATAAAAGCATAAATATACAGTGGTTCATTTAGATATAAGCTAGAGATTTTGTTTCCCAGAGGCAAACATTTTCTAACAGTTATTTCTACTGTTATGTTAAAATTATTGAAATCAAAGTTCAAAGATTATAATTAAATTTTTAATTTTAATTTTTGTATGAGTTTATTAATCAACATAATTACAAAATATAGGAATTTAATCGTAATATTATGTTTAAAAATGCATTATTGTGTTATGGGAGGTCGGGGTCTCCGACACCCGTATCCCAATAAGAAGTAGTCTCTGGTATATTAATTAAGATTGTTTATTAAAATTATACAATATAGTACTATTGATGGGAGGAGGAGGGCTTCTGGGCTGTACGGCTGGCTCGAGCAAGCGGCCGTGACGGGCGGTGTCAGACTTGAACAAGTGCGACGGAGAAAAAGTAGATTTACGGTCGGTCGTAGACTTGTGCAAGCGGGCCGTACCGGCCGTGAATACTTACCGGCAAACACTCAATCAAGTGCGCCGGAAATGTTTCCGCAATCGTTGGTCCTGAAAAGGGTCGATTTAAGTTCGTTGAACGAAAGGGGTCTTCTTCGTCGTAATCGCCATAGACGTCACCATTTTTGCCGTAGGCACGGTTGATATCGATGCAGCCGTCGTCGCCGTGTTCGCTGTGGTCAACGCTCGTACTAGTCCTTATCGTCGCCGCGCAGATTTTGCCGCATTCACCGCGGTCGTCGTCGGTGTTCGTACTATTAGTCGTCGTGGCCGTTCGGGTGTTCCGGTGATCCTCTTCTCTTCAAGTGTGATGTTGACAGTTGATGAGATGAGAATGGAGTAACGTTGCTTTGAAAAGTGACTGGTGTTTTTAACCCGTCAGGCATCGTCACTTCGTTCTCATTGATCCATGTTGACGATGTAAAACGACACTATTTCCCTGGTGTATCGGGTGTTTTTGTGTTGTTTTATATCGTCACTGTTCTTTTATAAGCCGATTAGTGGCCTTAAAAAGGGTCGTTTTACTTGGAACGTGTGCCCCGTTACAACTGTCAATAGTTATAAAGAGCTGTGCACGCTTGTTTCATAATTTATAGTGAAAAAATAATATTTCTCATGACAAATATCGTCTAACTAGGGTTATTAATTAATAAATTTACAATAAGACGGCGTTATGTATAGGCAATTCTATAGCATAAATGTCTATTTAATACGATCAATTGCTTAACCCTATACACTAGTTCAGCGATTCCCAACCCATGGGCTGCGGTCCACAAGTGGGCCGCGAGCAGGGTGGTACTTGGTCGTGAACGTTATTATATTAAAATTACTTACTTATATTTTTAAAATATTAAATATCAGCAAGAGAAAAAGATTCGTGGTTTGACATTTCATGTGATCAGACTCTAAAATCTTTTTTTAAAACTACTATATTATTATCGTTCTAGTTAAATATTCGGCAAGATATTCCAGTAATCTCTTATATTGCACATAGAAACTTGATGGGTCATATTTCAATAATGAGTGAAACCGCTTTTTCTACTTAAAATTATTTAAAAAATAAGTATAGGAATAAACTAAAGTTTGAGAGTGGTTTAAGGCTAAAACTTTTCCGTTTTTATCCAGATATTGATTGTCTCGTGGAGAGGAATCAAAAATTACATTGAATTGTATAACTCTTGAATAATCATGTTCAATGAAGTTTTTTTTTTATAAACAATTGTTTTTTCATAAGTAAATTGTAAAAATTGACGTATGTGCACATTATACATATATAACTTGATGAGCGTCAAAGATTTTCTACGAAATTGGTGGTCCGAAATAGTAAAAAGCTTGAGAACTGTTGCACTAATTCATTAACAAAGTAATACGTACAATGCATTTTAAAACTATATTATTCAATTATAATATAAAATAATTTATTGCAAGAATAAATACAAATAACTACGTATATTTGTAATTCTATGATCATTTACGGATGCATGTAACGTATAGTTAATCGTATACTAAAATTATATTTGTTTTAGAACTTTTGGACACGTTTGTATGAACTTTGACGTTCCAGAATCAGAGTATCATGAAAAAAAATGTTTGATCCTTCGGCGAAAATTTTGTAAGCGTAATAAAAAAAAAGCAAACCGCTTAAGTGTATAAACACACTAAAATGTGTATAAATTATTAAATTATTTTACATCGATAGTATTTTAGAATTAATACTTGAACATTTCATGTATTATAAAAAAACTATAACCTCCTGAGGTCCATTAAAATGGACAATTATTATAATTACTTTAGCGGCCAAGCTTAATTTTATTTTTGTATTTTCATAAACCCGTTGTCCACTACAGTGGACATTTTCTCTTATCCCACAAAAGCCCGCTATTTTTTTTTGTACTAAAAATATTTTGGATAGGCCGGGCCTTTATACGTGGAAAAAAAATGTTCATTGACATTTTGTAGTATTACAAAATTTAAATACGTGTTGGGCCTCAGGAGGATAATCCCTCTTAGACATTTGTACTTATAAACACTTGTGTTACCCCATTATGATAATTTATATTTTATTAATCACCATATTTGATCTTACCAATATAGCACATTAAATTGTTTGGTGAAATTGTATGGGTTTCTCATTGATTTTATCATTATTGTAACAGAATGCAATATAAATAAGTTGATATATGAGGCAAGCTAAAAATTAGATAAACGGTTCATAACACTGTAATACAAAATTATTAAATTGTTTTCATTGATTTTTCGGAGATAGTGTTACAATATTGTTTCGTAAACTTTAGAGTGTAGATACATTAAAAAATAACCGTTTATACACGTACATCAGCATATATTTAATGCCGGTGTTGTAATCGTAAAAATATTTGTTAATAGTTGAAAAACTGCTTTAGTTACAGAAAACGATAGTGGTGTTCATCGACGAGAGTAATTTATTCTATAGTTTAACATATTATATTTACGTAAGTTATGTGTACTTTTTTACTGTTCCGTATGTTTGCTTATGCCTACAAGCAAAAGGTTCAATATTGATACGGTTAAATATATTTAACTCACCGAAGTAACCTAAATAAACGGACTCCAATTTAATTGGATAATCAAAAAAAAAAAATACTTTAGATTTTGTAGAACCAATTGTAAAAAGATAATACCGACTCATATATTTTTAATTAACTTCTAGGTATTAAACAAAAATATTTACCACACAAATACTGTATTTTATTTAATTGAAAAAACTTTTTGTTTATAAAATATACGAGTTAATTAATAAGAAATTTTATTTTGTAAAATAGTCATATTTCGGATAAACACGAAATGTCGAATTTTCGGTAAAACCGTTAAATTTTTATATAATTTTTTATATTTTTAAATAAACACATTTTAAATGGTAAAACAGATAATTTCTTATATAATTAAAATATGTAACATTGAAAAAAAAAAGTAAAATTTCTTCCAAAATTATAAACGAAGTTGAATTATTATATATTATTAAAAATAAAACATAATAAATAATTAAAAATCCTGGTTTTACAAATGAGATGAAAAATTGTAATCATCTCTTAGGAAGTAGAATAAATAATCCACTACTTATTTAAAGTGTTCAAAGTTTAAACTGGTATTTCCTTTCCTTTTTTTTTTGTTTAGAGCACATTTCAAATTTAAAAAAATCTTACACTATTTCTCATACAAAAAAAAATAAATATTTATAATCAGCCAATTAATAATTGTAAAAACAATCATATAAAATATTTTTATATATTAAATTCTTATTTCTACTAAAAATATAAATTAAATAAATACAATTGAAAATTTTTTACTAAATAGTAATATGAAGAAAAAGTACTTGTGAATAGTGATTGATTTAAGGTTGATGATTTTCTGTTAAGGAAATAATATGTAGCTCAATGAATGTTAATTTTAGTTTTTAATCTCCCTGTTCAGATATTTATAATCGATTTCTTGACATAATTAGAAATTATTAAACGAAAAGATGGCTTAATATCTCCACTTCTTTCCAAAGTTGAGGATGTATAGTTTGTTGTTTGATCTAAATTAATTCTTATCCATTATGTTTAAAATTTACTTAAGCTTCTTCATTGTGCTTTACTTTAAATTATTCTTTTGGAATTAAAGGAACGATGTTTTATATATCTGATAAAAATGAATATAATTCCTATTCTGGTATAATTAGATTATCGATATTCTTAAATATAATTTTTGTATTATCTTTAAATGATTAAAGATGAGCACAGTATATTTATAAATCAGAATCTAAAATTCATTTTAAGTTTGATAACTTTAAAAAATAAATAAATTCTCGACCACTGATTTTTTCTTTTAAAAGACATTATTTTGAGATGAATCCACTAAAAATGGACTTAGATTTTCAAAAAAATGTTTATTATTACCTTGCAAATTTTTATCGTTTTCATTAAGTTTTTCAAAGTTCCTGATATTATAATATCCATTTCTGTAGAATTGTTTATCGAGTAACTGTATAAATTTTAGTATAATTTAAAAATAAACAATAAAAGCGTGTTAAATCCTTTCCTTTTGAAAGCAACCCTATTATACCGTATAGAAAAGGCGTTCAGTCATACATTTTTTTTTTATAAAATAATATCCTAGACATAATTGAATAATTCAATGATGTAGTTTTGATTTTATTAATAGTATTGATGACAAATTGCATAGTATCATGTAATTCACGACTTATATTTTTAGCTATTAATTGTTAACGAATAACGCAATTTATTGTTAAAAACTTAAGGATAACATTTTTTAAATGAGCAATGAAACCACGTTGACGGCCAATCATTGCAGATGCTCTGATGGTCACACAACATATACAATTTGTTGACAGGAATATATTTTTTTATAAAAAATTTTTATACTACTTTAAATATCGTATCTTACTTATAAGCCCTTTGGTATCCATGTTATTTAATTATCTTAAAAATAATAGTTCTTCCGTTATTTTTCCTTCGATGCTTACAAACCTCACGTATGCAAGTAACAAGACTTAATTTTATTTTATAATGGATTTAAAATTATTGTAATGAAAATATTGTAATTTTTAAAATTAATTTAAATATTATATGCCATTTCATCGATTTTCCTGGACGCATTATTATTACTAAGAGGATTTGATGAAATTATGTCAGTTAAATGTAAGTTTATCATTGAATTTAATATTTTTTCCACATCAGGTAAAATAAGTGTTTTAGCGATAAAGTGTGGTATTCTACTTTTTGCAATTAAAAGAGACATTTTGTATGATGCAATAAGATTTTATCGTGATTCAAATTAATTTTGATAAAAGTTTGAGTCCATTTTTTCGTTTTTTAAATTAAATCCTTAGGTCGTGACATTATAAAATATTTTTGTTGGTTTTTTCTGAATGTTTTTTTCATAAAGTACTCATTCTTGAAGATTGCATAGCTTTATAATGCATATAATAACTAAATGCATTTTTTTACATAAATGGATGGTTTTATGTTTGTTGGAGATAAAATATACCACATTTTTAATATTCAATAGAGTGTTTTCTAAATGTTTTATTCTTGAATATTTTATAATTTTATAGTTATAACAAATATAATTTTAAAGTTCACGTACAATTAATTATAACTTTATGTTATAAATACAAGTATACAAATTTCGGAAATATCCGTATGATAATGGGATTAAACGAATATTATCGGTATCGTTACATTATGATTAAAGCTTAATACCATTTCTTTATATTATATTATATATTACATATATTAACAATACTTAATAACCATACGATTAGGTTTCGGAAATAATTATTAAAATTATGATAATTAAGTAATGAACAATATCATATAACAATTATTATTTTTTAAATTTTCTGTAAAATTAATTCATCCGAATAAATTATTATTGAGATCAACTTAAGCAATCATAAACATTTATACTGTTGGTAATAACAAATCTATAATAAAATTGTAAAATTATTTTAAATTTTTATGAATCGTCTAATTATAGAGTCACTTGAAAATCGATTCAATAATCACTTAACACAAAGTAATGTTTTTTTTTTTTTTTTTATAATACGTAAATATTGGAAGTATCTATAGCGCAAATCGCACATCATACATTTTTAGTGTCACTATATAATTTGTATCACGTAAGGCCACATAATAGTGGATGTATGTGTTTGTGAAACTCATCCACATTAATGAAATCTATAATAATAGTACGCGCAACACCATCCGCACTATCCTAATTCTCCAATTACGACAGTCGAATTTATTAATCATATAATTAAACGTTATTAATGTCTGAATATTTTTCAAACATTGAGTATTTAATATATAAAATTAAAAATAATTCGATATCAAAAGTTCTTACATTGATTGTAATCATATTGGTTTTTGATCTAAGAAAAAAATATTATAGAAAAAAAGATGCAATCAGTCGCCATGGTTAATTACTTATTTTGTCAATAGATATTTAGTATATTTCGCTTAGTCACATGAACTTCATAAAAATCATCTTATTTCTAGACAGAAATAAAATAATAATAATTAAATAGATACCTATTTGAGGATCTGGCGTGGTGCACTAACAAATTGTTATAACTGTCTTATCGGAATATTTTAGGCAAATAATTATGAATTATTATGAAAATGGCAAAGTTATTATAGGCTCATCACCAATAACTAATGGTATTAATGTTAATTATCCAACGAATTTTTTCTAGTGTATTACGATTTCAATTTCAACGAAAACAATTTTTACGTTTTTCAATCTTCGTTATTCTATTTGTAGTTGGAAGCTCCGATAAAATAGAAATCAACTTTAGAATTTTCGTAGAACTATAATCTATTAATCATTATCACTTTTCTCTGGACCTAATTGATTCATGATTGATATAATACGAAAATTCGACAAATACAAAGTGAAAATAATATTAAAGTAAATATGATTGCGTAAAGCATGTTTGCTTAAAAATAATAAAATCGAAATTAAACAGTATCTTCTTATTTTAATACATTGGTTGTATGCGCCACTAACGCAAACATATAATTTAAATATTTAGATAATATCTTGCGCGTAGTACATGCCGCCGTGCCGTAAGCAATCTCACGGTCATCGGCCTATTTCGGTTCACCACCGATACTCGACACACACGTACACGCACAAACATATCAATGTTATAATTTAAATTATCATCGGTTATCGTTTTTCATCTATATGTGTGTTAGTTATGTAATTGTAAACGCCCGGTGCCCTTATTATTTTTGTCGCTCTCTGTGTCATACGAACTATCGTTGTGCTCACATCGACCGCTCTTAATTATATTTTTGTGTGGCCGCAATAGGCACATTTTTCTCTGTTTTTAGTATTGCCGTCATAGGTCAAATTATTATTATATTTTTTATTATAACATTTTATTATTATTATTATTAGTAAAATTGTGTTGTGCCGTCATAGGCGAAATTATTATTTATTAATATTCATTTTATCTATAGCATAGGTAAGCGACTGGCCAGTCTGCGCCCCGTGTAAAACTGTGAGTTATTTCTTATTTTATATTTTTATTTTATTGTTATATTTTGAATTGCTGACTACGTAGGCGCAAATTTTATATTATTTTTAAACATATTATTGTGCCAAAGGGGCTATTTATTTTACAGTTATTTATTTATATCTATTGCTGTGATTTATTTATTTATCTTTTTTATTATCATTGTTTTGCAACGAATAAACATCAAAAGAATTACCATATACCTATATATAATATCGTATTCAAGACGATTGTTAGTTTATAAAAATTATGTACACACAGACTAAGGAGCTTTGTTTTTTAATTTTAAAGTGATTAAGTCGTTCATCAATATTTTATATTAAAGCACAAAAAAAAAATGAAACTATATACTTTTTTCGGGATACCATACTCATCCAGTTTGATTCAAAAAATGTACAATATCCTAATGAAATATCTGTTTTTATAAATTCTGATAACAAAATTATTTTTATCTTATGCATTTTATAAGTTTTATAATTAAAAATACATATATATTATTTAATAACTATAGGATAATGTAATAACAAATTAAGCCACAAAAAAAAAAAAAATTAATTTAAAATATATGAGTATGTGTTATGTTTGGATATAATTTTCATTAGTAAAATTTAATATTTTTAATTTTAAATAAATAATATGTATTATTTTTGTGTAGCTTAAATATAAGTTATAAGTTTCAATTTTAATACAAATATTCTATATTGTTATGTATTCATAATTATTAACTGTTGTTGTTGAGTGTTGTTAAGACTTATATTATACATATTATGTATTATGTTTGAATAAACAATGTGTCTAATTTGAACATTATGCTTATAATTAAATAGTAATATTTAATATCAATGAATTAAAAATAACTGATTATTAAATTTCATTGACTATAATAACAAGATAATTTACGATAATCCGGGGTGATTCAATTAGTGTACTTTAAATATAGTACCATAAAATTAAAATAAAATGAATAAAATACAGTCTGTAGTCATAGATAATACTATTTTTTTAAAGTGTTTTTAAATGTTATATATTTTACCAATTTCAGTAAAATTATCTTTAATTTTTCCAACTTTTACTATTAAAATACTTTAAAATGTTTTCCAGAGCTCAGTAAAAATTGTCTTCGACCAAAACTTTTATCACATATTTTCCTATTTATGTACCAAATTTCATAAAGGATGAATATGATAAAAAATTTAGTTCTTTATTTAATACATATTTACAATATAAACAAAGAAATATTATATATACAGTTTTATAATTAACATTTTATGGAAAAACTTAGATTATTTTACATAAAATTTTAATTTTCAACACAAATCATTTTTCAATTATATATTTTCGAGTATATTATACATGAAAAATCACATAAAATTTCTAGTTAGAAGTATGAAAATAAAAAACCACACTTTTACGTTTTATCGATTTTTACAATTATTAGAAAACAAATAAACATTTATAATATCAACTCACACATAAAAAAAAAAAAAAAATACGGTAGACTGTATACACGAAGGTAATGCAATAAACGTTTGGACAAATATCAATAAACGAAAAAGAGTTCATATACAAATAAAAATAAATACCTATATTAAATATTTTACTCTGAATCTATAACTTTGACATGGAGAGGGTATTCAATACACGTAACTATTTCATTGGAAAATAAATTTCGTGCAGCCAATGGTTATTGTTATCGCTGAAACAAAAATGTATTTACAACGTTGATAATAAAAAAAATTTTTTATGTTTTTAAGTTTCATAAAATATTTTAATTTTATTAATATTTAAATATTGTATAAAAATACAAACTTGAGATATTTTATTTATGTAATCGAAAATTATATTCTATTAATTATATTTATTAATAAACAAGACATTAATAATTAATTGTGTGCATTTATGAGATGAGAAAAAAGATGGATATTATATGCATTTTTCTATAAATATTTTTTTTTATATATATAAAATTTATATTCATCATAAATTACACTATTTTATAGAAGTGTTCAAAATGCAAATTAAATTTGAATATAGATTATTTGAACTAGATGTGTACGTAAGACATTTTTGTTATTTTATTCAATTGTATTATTACTCTATCTCAGAACTGTATAGTAGACAATTCAAATCCCTTATGGGACAGCCAACGTCCTTTCTTCAATTTTACTTAAATATTTATTTAGCATTTTCATTTCCAAAACTATAGAACCATCCTTCGCAATTTTTGAACATTTAGTGCATTTCCAATTAGTCCTTGTTTATTTGCATTTTTTTTTTTAAATGTAATAAATATTTTTAAATTAAAAAATATTTTATAATACTTTAATATAATTATTATAGAATATTTTAAAATAAAATTGAAGATATCTAAATAACAGTTATAGCTTTTAAATATCGACATTTAAACTAAAAGTACATTGCAAATGATATTAATTATAACTATTCTACTGAATATTAAAACTGTAAAAATTATTTTGATTTTTGTTTTTCATCTTTTTAGACTTTGAATTTGAAACAAAAAATAATTAAAAATGTTTTTATGTATCCTATATATTATGTTAAAGATGTGTAATAATACCATTTTTAATCATTTGTTATTTTTTATACAATTATACATTACTGATTTATATGATTAATAATTACATTTTATAATATTTGAGCTCAACATATTATGATCTAAAAAATGTAAACCATTTGTGTTTTTTGGCGAAAAAATAACAATTATTGTAGTGATAAAAAATCTTGAAAATTTGATTATATACCTACAATAGATTTAATTGATACTCTTTATTAAAGAATAAATAGAGTTAATAATTATACTTTAAAAAATGCACATATTAATATTTAAATGGGATAATATAATTAAAATTTATTCTTGTAGTCAGTGTCATAGCTAAATATTATACCATAAGCAAAACTTTAAAGTACGACCTTATGTATTTTCCATTTAAAGATATTATAATTATTAGATATTATTCTCAATAATTGATTCACCTATATAAAAGACGTTGAAATATTTGTAAAATAAATGTAAAACATTGACCGTTGTAATTTTTAACATAAAATATTAATTTTTCATTTTCATGCCTATCTAGGAATTGTGCCCAGATCATAAGAATCTTTCGCCTCATCTTGCTGTATCACTGGTTGTTGTAAATATAATAATACGTAATAAGTATTGTATTGAACTTTTTTAAATATAAAGAACAAAATGTAAATATATATACCTACAATTATTTTAGTAAAAATACTTACAAATCAAATAATTTATAATCAAAAAAGATAAACTGATCCCAAGCGTTTATTTATTGCGCTTTAGCTATCAAAGTATTTGTAAATATTTGAAACAATGCTTTATTTCTTAAACTACCAAAAAAAGAAAATTTTAGGGGTAACACTTTGTAAAATAAATTATTCAATGATTATATAATTTACATAAATAACATTTATTTATTTTACTTTTTAAATACATTTTAAAATAACCGTTGTTGCTGGTATCATGTTTGATGTGAGGACTAATTTTACTTGTTTTCTTAAGTATTATTCAAGCTTTAATTTTTCTAAATATTTCGAGTGTATGAATAATGTATTATAATGTGTGATTTAAGTACAATTCAATAGGTTATCTCAATTTCATAACTATTTTTTAGTACTCTGTTCCTTTATATGATACAATTGTGATTCATACATTAAATACAGCATAGATAAATTATAAAATTGCAACCATGAAACAGCTTTATTATGTTAACATGAAAACAATAATAAATCGATACAATTATAAGAAACTACTAGGTTTCTTAGAGTGTTAGAGCCATTTTTAAAATTTTAAGTTATAAAATAAATAGGAACTATGAATATTTGTTATCCGAACACTATTTATTAAATTGTACTATTTAATTTGGTTTTATATTTTTGTTATTATTATTTTTTATTTTTTACTCAAATCACATTCAATATTCGTTTAACTATTAATTATTGAAAATTAAAAGAAAAAAAGCGTATTGAAGACATAAATTAAAACTGTATTTAATTGTATAACTATAATTATAGAAGATGAAATATAATTATGTGTAGCTTATAATAAATATAACAAAATAAATTAAGCGTTACAAAATAAACAGCTTGCTTGAGTTTAGTTTCGTAATATGAACATTTGCATTCATTTTAATGTAATATTTAAATTTAATTTATTTATTTATAATTTATTTTATAATTTATATATTTATTTTATTTATAATTAATTTATTATTTAATTTAACTGCCTACCTTTCATTTTTTGATCACAAAATATTAATTTTTTTTTTACTAATCATAACAAAACAATTGATTAAACTCATAATATAGTAAAATTTATAATGTGTCCAAAAATTAAATTCTCTAAAATTAGTTAGATATTAAAGCAATAAATGAACTACGCAATAAGTAAATTTAATCGTGATACAGGTACATACTCACAAAAATTGTTATTTTACTGTCACAATTTTATTTATTTTATAATAATTTATGGATTTGTAAAATAATAATATTTTGATTGAAAAAGCCAATATATTATAAACTATTTAATTTTTATATTCCTTTGAAGTTTTATAATTAATTTATATGTTTAATCGGTGTCTTTTAAATCATCATGTTTATCGACTGATAGATTTTGTTATTTAAATCTTAAGATTAGCACGTGATCATAATTTTTCGGTACAAAGCATTTAATGGACTTAAGCCTTAATCAAAACAAATGTTTTTCGAGAGTTATAGTAATTGGTATTTTACTTATTTTGATGCTAAAAAATATTGGATTTTACAACCAATACATACCGTTTACTGTAAATGATTTGCATTTAATCTAAAACATATAATAATATATTTTATATTTATTGTTTAAAATTGTAATACTATGGAATAGTATACTATTATAATAATGGCACAGTAAGCGATATGAGACTAATGCTTTTCAATAGATAAAAATTCGTACACAGTACAGTTATAAAGAACTTTAATCAGAAAGTCAACCTAGTTATTTTTACTTTGTCGAACATTCTCGGTATTATATAATACGCCCCTAATCGATATTGTAGCACAAGACTACTCTGCAGATATTATATCTTAAATTGACATCCATATGAGAACTAGCTACAACCGTCATACATAAGTATAATAATCGTATTCATAATTAATGCAAGTACATTTATTGTTCCTGAACTTAAAAATACATCTTAATAAAATTTAAAATTTTAATCTCTACGAAGATAAAAAATAATCAATTGTAATAAATATCCAATCCCGAATTAATACCTTTTACAATGTTATATTATGAAAACAAATGAGTAGAAACCATTTGATTGTAATTCGATCTCATAATTGATTATAAATCAAAATTTTCAAGACATGTTGTATTTTAAATACAATTACATTTCTCTCGTGTAACGATTAATACATTTCTAAAAATGTTTGAGCATGGATGTGTGTCTGGGTATGTTAATGTAATATTTTATAAAATATAATAATTGATAATCCGCGTCCAACGAATACTGCACGTATGTTTAAATAAATAATATTCTGGTTCACGTAATAAAACATCAAGTTTTAATACCAAAAATGAAATCCTATATTTTGATAAAATTTAATTAATTAAAATTCTGAACGTTTACAATAAAAACCTTTTTTTGATCAACCCTTTAATAAGTTACAATTGTATAATAAATAAAAATATTCTAGGAATAAAATAATGAAAAGTTTAATTTAATAACCGATATATACTTTTGGGTATATAATAAATTTATTTTTCTTAAATATTAAAAATATATATCAATTAAAAAATGTCATTACTATAAATTTTCATTAGAAACACGTTTAACTAAAGCTTTTGTACAACTTAATCTTGGTAATCTCACAACCTTAAAATCTGAGAGCTGTATTGGATTAAAAGTTGAATCCCAATAACAAATTTACTATAAGCAAAATTGTAAAAAAATATTTTATCATTTCATACTATTAATCAGAATGGTTGGTTAAATTCCATTAAATCAAAACTGAGATTGAAACATTAGTTAAAAAACTAACTATTGATCCACTTGTTCGGATCTTTGAGATACTAATAGTAAACCACCTTGTTAAATAAAATACGAAACAATTCAAATGTTTTTTTTTTTTGTGAATATGAACAATACGAGTAATTGATAAATGATGCAGGGTTCCAATAGTATTGTAATAAAATATTACAGTTGAAAAATTAAAACAGTTGTATAATAATTTTTAACGATTACAAATAATTAATTGTACAATTACCATGTATTGTTAACAAAAAAATAATAATAATAATAATGCTAAGCATCTGAAAGAAATATTACGATAACATGATAACACCGGTTTAGAAATAATTGGTCAAAAGAACGCGGTAACATACTTTTGTGAAGAAAAAAAACGTGATGTACGGTATTATGTAAGGATTGTGATATTCTATAGACTATTCTATAGACTATAATATTATAGTTTGCTACGCATGCATAATTTATCATAAACTTGAGAACATGGACGGTTCATCGATCACCGTCGTACCAACGTACTGTCGTCGTTATCCGAACGTTATGAACCGTTTTTAAATGCGTGCCAGTGTCATTATAACGGAGTCGTGCTCAGTGCGAGCATCGTATTGCAGCGTATCATGGCCACGGATAAAGAATAATTGATGGTTCGCTTGAACGGCTATGTTTCGAATTGAAATACCCCAGGTCATCGAAAAGATAGGTGAACTCTAGATGTTCTCGCAACACTTAACTAATTATAGATGTATCACACAAATATTATGATATTGCGATGATGACTTTTGCATTTTTTCGATTTGTGTCCTGAAACTCTACTCAGCGCTGTGGTCGCTCGAATACCATATTATTAATTTATTTGCGTTTAATTAAATTATATTATTGGATTATAAACGAATATTTTTCAGATTTTACCGTTTTTTTTTTTTTGCGGATTACGGAGAAAAAAACGATTTTACTGTTAGATAATAATATTAATTCTTTTTTTAATGTAAGAACTTATATAGCTATGTATAAATATAAATAAACAAATAATATATTTTAGTTGACAACGACTTAAAAATGTATCCATTACTACTAATTGTTTACTGTTATAATCCTATAACATAATACATGTTTTTGTATTTAGATATACTTGGATCAGAGCAGATAATTACTATAAACATTTCAGATAACAGCGGTTATGGTGATAAGTACCTATATTATACAGTTATTAAAATTGAATAATATTAAACATTTTTAAAAAAATAACACTAGGCAACCAACGTGTGTATATATTTTGCCATTTTTAAGATACTATTATTACTTCGATCGTATTATACAAATGTAAAAAACAAAATGATTTTTTCGTCAAATAGGATAATATAACATTTAAATTAAAAACAAATATAGTTTATTCGAAATTCCCAATGCAAATAAATAAATCAATATTTAAATATTTACATAATAATAATATGTACATTGTACACATTAATAATTTGAGAACAAAAATTATATGCGTGTAAGAAATGCTATTTTCCGAAAATGTAAATTAAAAAAATAATCAAATCTATAGTCAATGTTTGAATATCTGCAAAAATGGTGGTGGAAAATATTCTACCATATTCACAGATATACCGAAACGTTACCGCAATCGCCATCGCAAGCGACTCGTCATCAGTAATGACCAAGGTAGACGTTTATCGGCAGATCCGTTGTCGAAATCCCCTAAGCGCTATCGTGCGGCCAAAACATCTAGGCTAAACTTAACCGTAATCACTTTCATCGTCTCGTCACGTCACATCAGGATGTTATAAATTTAGTGAGGGTTACAGATCGCAGTTAACCTACGTGCAGCACCTGCAGGAGTCGACCCGCTCCGATACGTTATCTCGAAGAATGAAGTATGTATATATTATTATTTAATGCAAAGGAATCGATTAGGTTAGACCAACTGGTAGGGAGTTAAATGTATTTCTATCTTATTGCTGGTTAAAGAATTCACGATTTTTGTACGGCAAAACCATTTCTATCCCGCTTTATCGAGTAGCATTTACAGATTGGCTAATATATAATCTATGCAGAATCTAAAATATTATGTTACGTCTTCTTATGTAATATTTTTATACATTTGTATTTATAAAATCATACCTTACCGGAATCACTTGGCAAAATCACAAAGACGGCGTACTGAATAGGCAAAACTAGTACATTACTGTGTTAGTGAACATATAATTGTATAGTCTTTTTTTTTTTTTTTTTTTTTTTTTATACTAAACTGAGCTAAACTTTATACTAGTTTTATGAATTTCCATTAGATATTTAAGTATATAGATATTTACATACAATGAGTATATATACAGTAAAACCTAGATAAGACGGAACTTCGGTAAGATGGAACAGTTTTTTGGTCCTGCTTCAAATTACATATAATTAACTAACCCCGTCAATACGGAAACCCCGTTAACAGAGAAAAATATGATCTCAAGCGATTCCATCTTATCAAAGTTTTACTGTACATATAAGTATTAATACATATAGAAACTTCTATAATTTTCGCAATAAATCAAAACTTGATATAAATTAAATATAATAAAATTTGTTTTTATAGGTTCATAATGTACAGCCTGTATTATATTTATAAAATAAATGTTTGTGCTTTGTAATTTAGTACATGGATACATTTGTAAATTATTTTTTAATTTAGTCAAGTTTTAACTTAAATTAAAATTTTGACTTCAAGTGTAATCATTAATTAAATAACTTAATATTATTATGATCAAATTAGTCGTGCTACTATAAGCTTCATATCCCATTATCTTTAGTATCAGCCAAATGTATAACTATATTTTATATAACAATAAAGTATCATAGAATAAAATGTGAATAAATTTTTTGATGTTAATTGAAAAACCTTTCTGGATAAATATATTTTTAATTAGTAAATTTAAGAAGATAAAAATGAAATGTTTTAATAATCTAAGTCTAATTTTGTTTTAATTGTATATTTTATGTGTATTGTCAATTAACTGAAATGATTAATATACTATCCCTGAAGAAATATACAATCTTAAAATTAAACTCGACCTAAAGTTTTACTTTGCTTGGTCTGAAATATAATCTCTTATCAACACATTTTCTTTTTGTTAATTTTCACAAAAAAAAAAAATTACATACCAACATCAAAATTAAAATACTTATTTATTTATAATGTTATAATTTTAAATTAACTAAGTAAATAAGATATTAAGAAACTAAGATACATAAATGTTCAAATGATTTTTAAAGAACAAATAGCTAAAACATTAATTATTTTGGTGATCGATCATATTAGCTAGAAAAAGAAGACTTTTATAATGAATTTGTCAAGATAATAATTTTTAAAGTTGATAAATTAACATAATAATAATGTATACATATTAATTTATATATGGAATAGAAATGACCAGCTTCAAATATAATGTATATTACTAGGTTATCAAAAGTTATATATTATTATTTTCTCGTATGAAGTAATGAAAAATAAATAATATATTATAATATATCGTTTTTTTAAATGTGGGATGTTCATATTTTGTGTTGTTAACTTATGTAGGAAATTAAAGTGTTTATTTGAATCTATTTTGGTATACTTTTTTATCTAAATATTAAAGTAATAAGGTAATTTATTTTTAAATTCCAAATATTTATTAAGTATCGTATTTCTATGAGTAACTTTTGTTCAAACTGCATCATTTAAAAATTTAATAGTATTATATGTAATTTAATTATCTCTAAAATTACATTCATACCTTACTTGCGTTAAATTTTCAATTCTTAACAAAGAATCAGCAAATTATGAAATCCCAAGAATGAAATATTTACTTCACCAAATTCTTCAAGCATATAAAAATATTGTACAACACTTGGATTGTATATATCAAAGAGCGAATAAAACAATATTTGACTCAAGTTACAGTACTAAATAATTTCTCTAACTTCTTCAATTTTCTTGATTATTTATAAATTAATTGTTAGAAAGTTTCTTTATGTTAACTATGGCAAAGTTAATTACATTGTAAATATCGAGTTTGATTATTTTATAAATTAAATATAATTATGAGAATATGCAAATTAATGTATTTTAAACTTATATATTTCAAAACAATTAAAACATTGTTCTATAGTTTTTTAATAAAATTATTTTTTTATTTTTTTAAATACTACATTTATTTGCACAACTTGCTGAAAAATTGGAAAATTATAAACTGTGCTCAATTATACTAATAATATAATATAATCAAATACAAAAATAAATATTTATGTGTATAAATCAATACATTTAAAAATTATTTAAATCTAGACTTATTGAGACATAATATGACATGATATTACATATTTTCTTGTATATTTACATTTTCAAAGATAAATTGATTTCATTGAATGTTAGTAAATCGCATTCTGGTACTATATTCAGTATTTCATAAACGTATAATCTGTGAAAATTTATAATGCGCAAAGTATACTAATGATGGTAATAGAAAAATATATTTTTCATTTAACAGAAAATATGCATAAACGGTGATTTTTCTGTTGAATATCGTCACTATCGATACTGAATAATTTAAACTATTATTAAAATTGCGGATAAAAAACTAAAGCTATTTACATTTACAATTTAAATCTAGGTCTTTGATTAAATTTTGGTGGTATATTTTTTTTAATCTCCTTAATAGTGTTTTTGGTCGTTATGACCAAGAAAGTCTAAAAATATGTATTAAAAAAAACCAAAAACCCTGTGTGTAATTAATGCTTTTTCTTATACGACTGCATAATAATTATACCTTTAGAAAGAATAAATATTAGTCGTTCTTTATTTTTTTTAATAACATTTAATAAGAATAATATACACCAGAATTCTCATCATATCGTATATTGAAAATAAAAAAAATAACGAAATCTTATTAAAATTGACTACCTAATCTAATATTTATTATAATATATTTATTAATTTTATACTCCCGCTGTTGTATCAATGTGAAACAATGTATTCAACTAACTACAAAGTAATTCAGAAAACATGCAAAATATGTTCATGTGTAGTTACACATTAATGTGATTTAATATTGGTGTGTTTTATCCAGCATAAGTATAAATTATTGATGACTTGAAAATAATATCAGATACATTAAAAGTGTGTGTTAATTTATTTTTGGAGCTTGATGTTGTTTTAACCCTACCTTCATATAATATGTGAACTCACGGTTCAGCTGAATAAATACGCTCGTGTATATGTGAAAGTTTGGGTAATAGTGAGTCGCTGTTTTTATTGACAGTAAAAGTCAACGTCAAAATGAAAGCCGGGTAAAATTTAGAAATAACAATCGTTGAATTCGTCTACATACAGCAGAAATTACTTATAATGATGTTTCAAAGGCTAATGAAATAAACGGTCATCATAAGATAAATGTGCTATAAGAGTTTTAACTTGAAATGTAAAATGTATCAGTGTCATTAAAAATACAATGTACTTTAATTACTTCAAGTTAATCTTTTAAAATGTCCGACAAAATAAATTAAATTTCTATTCCATTTTTTAATTTAATACCTATTGCTTTGTATTGATTATTCCGAATTTTGATAGTAAACCTACTCGAAAACAACAGCAAACAATAATAGTAACCAACACGGAATTTGTTTTTGATTAAAAAATAAATTAGTATTCAATAAACATATGGAAATCATTAACGATATGACTACTGAAAATTAACACAGGTCCCATTGCTCGACAAATTTTTTCCCTTTATATTTTACGGTCGTAATTATTTAGATCCCATTTGCTTGATAGTTGTAAATATCATTGAAAATTAATAATACAAAAAAAAAAAAAATCAAAAATAAATGCACAAACTCCAACTATTATCATAGCGATGTGTAGAAGTTTTGAAGTATAAGCTGGTTCACGTACGATATATTCGAACAGCATGGGGCACGCACTAAACGTGTAAGCCTGTGGTTTCGGGAGGTCATGAAAAACTTTGCTTTTAAGCTTAAGTGTACGAACCGCACGTCTAGTGTACAACCCTACATGTGTCACATTAATAATAGTTTTTTTGAGTTATTGCAGTCTTGAATTGAGGTGACGATATCATAATGCTCGTTTAACACTAACATACTATTACATAATATTATATATTATTTATTAATATGTAATATTATTGTTAATATATGTGTATATGTATATGTATATATATAAATTACTTAAATTATTCCGTCTGGCCCGGGGGAAATTACTAATTAGATAAGCTATTTTAGATTAGAGCAATTCCACTTTTTTTTATTAAAGATAAATTTACTGTCTGTACAATAACATAACCATTAATAATTATGATAGAAATATGAATGTAATTGATATCAGTTAGCAGTGGAAAGTTTTTTTTTACTCAAATTACCAATTTGATAGGATCACCCAACAAAATTATTTACACTATGCAATTTAAACGGCCACAAATTAGTACACAAAGTCACTGCAAATATAAATGTTTATATTAATAACATTAATTATATTTCAGAATTTCAAATTTCATATTATTATTACAGCGTATTCAATACATACAATATTATATTACATCGTGTAATGGGTATTTTACTATAACAATTATTTTCATGACTTTCTTTTTACAAAGATTACCTACCCCCATTTTCTTATGAACCATATGATTTAAATATAAGCCCTCTGTAACACTACTAATTGACATGAGTGACATGATTGTGAGAAATGGCTCATTAACAACATCACATAAATTGTTATATAGGTCACGGGACCAGTTCTTTTTTAGGCATCGTTTTCAGGTATGAGAAGATATATTTATTTATAACGGGATTTATGAGAGAGCCGAATTCGTAATGGAATTATTTGAAGTATGTGATAGCTAGTTATTTAACGGTTGCAACTAATCCCAAACTCAAACGTTTTAGAATAAAAAAACGCACAAGTGTCGTTTATTTTAATGTTACTTATATTTATTTGTTTTTAATAATATAACTTACTTATATTTCGATGGGTGATTATTGAAATCAACATATTAAATTAAATTAAATATTTCTCCAGGAACTAAAAAGTGAAACATTTAAAAATTCGATCCAGAGCAGCTCAAAACAGTTTTGACCTTTAAAATCATCTTTATACATATTTATAAAAATTCAATTTCAATTTACTTCTAGAGTTTTAGAAGAACCACTGCGTCAACATTGAAATTCATTCGTTTTTGTCGTTTTTCGATATGTTATGTGTATATACACAATCAAATTCAATTACGGACACAGATTTCGTAATGTAGTAACCAGTGACGTAGCTAAAGCGGAGGGTCACCCGCCCCTTAGAATTTTTTATCGGTTAAATCACGGTTGATGACTAATAAAATAATATAATATATATAAACGCAATATTTTTTAATTGACCATCCCTTGATTGAACTACAACTACGATACTGGCAGGAGGCGCGTTTATTACTTTTTAACGGACCGCCATGTTGCTTCTGGGCTCACGCGCGCATATTACGTGTTTCTCGTGGTGAACGGGAGGGACCGAAGATATTAGAATCTGGTCGTCCGGATTTTCGTTTCAAACGGGGGTGCGGCTAACTTCTACGCCACTACGTCGCGAGTTATTGTCCTAAAACGCGCGCCACGAGGATGGGGGAGGGTCTATGGTGCCGCGTTCGATTCGAACCGGACTTTCGTGCCGCCGCACAGTGAAAGAAACGGCAAATTAGAACGAACAAAACTTATTAAATTAATAGTGATTAAATCTGATTCAACTCTATGCCTTATAAAGATAATTGCATTCACGATAAGAAAATTTGTTATAAATGACCATAACAGGTATCGGGTTTAAAATATTAGCCATTTAAGACCGCGAGATCGGCTTGTAAGCATTGTTATTTAATATATAGTTTAACTTAATATACTCCAAACACACGTTAAAAAAATTAAATAGAAGTTTTGGTGTCAAATAAAAAAGTAACCACTAAACAGAAAAATACAATTCAAAATTCTATGTGGACTAAATTAGGAATAAAAATAGAGAGAGTTTTGCAGGGTAAAGGTACATCTAATATTGGCAATGATGGGTGGCAAATTTTTGAGCATGGAGATGAAGTATCAAAAATAACTGGGTTAGATAGAAGACTTTTAGACCAATTTAAAGTTATTTTGAGTATTTTAGTAAGTTTTAAAGTCGTGGACGCTATTAAATATGATAAATATGCAAAAGATACAACGAAATATTTATTTGAAACTTTATAGCTGATTTAGAATGTCTCCAAGCATACATAAAATATTGATTCATAGATCTAAAGCAGAAGTACAGAACGTAGCCTCCCTTTCCAATAAGAATTTTATCCGAGGAGGAGAAGGCCCAAGAAGCCAGAAATAATGATAATATTAGTTTCAGGCGATAACATACACGGAAAATCTCAAGAATTTATACCAATACACACCTAATACACATGCATCTTATAACTTCGTATCATGTAAGAATTTCAAAAAGTGATGTTAATATCAAAACAAAAGAAAAAAAGTCGTGTCCTTATAAAATAAAAATAATAACGAACACACTAACTTTGAAGATCCTGAAAATCTCTCAAATTATGAAGATGGAATGAATTATGATTCTGATAACTCGTAGAAGTGTAGTCATTAGGTACAAATTAAGTTGAAATAATTCCAAACGATATTAGTTTATCGTGTACATTACAACTTCCTTTGATATGTATTTAAAAATGTTTAGTATCATAAATATATGTTGTTGGTCAGTGTAGTACGAATCTGAAAACCTGATTTCATTAAGGTTTTTTGCAGTCGACACGACGCTAACAAACGGTTATAAAAACGATTGTGTCCTCCCGAAAAATCCTATCACTCCCACCGGCGCGCCGGTAGCGTTGGCGGCGGCGGCAACGACGCGTCGTGCTCGCCGTCGCGGCAACAAGTGTGCCAGCCTACACCGGCGACGGACGGCCACCAGAGCGGTTCCTCCCGGAGACGGCAACCGACGAGAACGTGCGTGGGCGTGTGTGCGGTACGGCGTGCGTTGTTCCACATTGTCGCCACTCCGTACCACCGGTCCGTGTGCGAGCGGTTCGCAAATACGAGTTTCTAATTTCGATTTTTGTTTGTCATCACGATTTCGCGTACGCGCGAGCTCGGCCGTCACCCGATCGCGGCCGACCGGATCATCGCGCCGCAGTCGGTTTCCGTCCGGCCGAAAGCACGTCCCGAGTGTCCCGTGCCACGGTCCTTCTGCACGTCTGCTTTCGTCGTATCGTTTTTCGTATTTTTTTGTTCCGGACTTAATGCCGCCGCTACCGTAGGCCGTGGCTGGAAACAAGTTTCTCCCGGCCCACCTGTGCGCGTGTGCCGTCGCCGAGGTTCCAGGGAAT
Source organism: Sipha flava (assembly GCF_003268045.1). Taxonomy (NCBI): domain Eukaryota; kingdom Metazoa; phylum Arthropoda; class Insecta; order Hemiptera; family Aphididae; genus Sipha; species Sipha flava. Next base: position 615,617 of record NW_020272920.1, read on the forward strand.
TCCGTCCGATAGGTAAGTGTGTGACGGAATAATGTCCGCGAGCGATCATTCATTCGAGCACCTAGGACCATATTTTAGGTGCGGCGAAGGGGCGATCGCTCCCTCCCCTGAATCCGTATTTAAGGAATCGATTATATGTGAGATATACGTTTCAAATTTTTTTTTAATGTGGATCATTTTATAACGAAATCAAATCACGCTTGGATGTCAATATTCAATTGGGCTTTTTGTCGGGCTATACTTAGTGAAAAATCAAATAGAACACAAGCGTAACTTTCAAAATACAGACAGGTGTTAAAAAAGAACTAAACAAAAATCGATTCAAAGTGGAACCGGCATGATATTAAAAAAATTTACTTGTAAATTTTTCTCGAATTAAAGAAAAATTTAAGTCCCCCCCGCCAAGTAATAAAGCACCGCAGTATCCCAATAGTCAATGTCCATGTGGACATAATTTTCATTATCGCGATCTCTATCTCCGGACACTCCGGAAGGTCGTTTCCTCCCAGACAATGGTCTACAAGAAAAAAAAAAAAAATGACGTGTATGCATCCGTATATAAAGGTGTACGGTATATACGACACACTTTAGTTTCTCAACGGCTGCGAATGCCGTTTGTAATTTGAATTCTGCGCAAAAATGAGTTTTCGAAATGGAATTGAAAACGTTATCGAAAACTGTTTAATAACGTAATAGTTTATAAATACTAAATTCTCAATGCATTTTTGATACGGTGAACTGATTGGGAAGTTACTACAAAATTAAATTGAATAGAAATTCGAAAATATTTCAATACACTTTTGAAAAATAAGGATATGTATTATCCTATTATAAATTCAAATGATTGTCAGTCAAATACACATTTATTGAGAAAAATGCTCTGGCAAAAAATGAGTGCAATTCTTTTCTGTCAGGACATTACAGAGATCAATAGTCTACAGTAGTGCTATACACCATTAACAATGAAACTATGAGTGCATATTTTAACCACATTACTTATTAACCATTAGTAAACACTATTAAATATGATCAATTATTTTCAAACAATTTTTTTAATACATTTTATTAACATCCCAATCAATAATAAGGTGCACCATAAATAAATACTTCATCTAAATGATTTTAATGTGGATGAATCGAATATACAATTATCAGAGAGAATATGAATAACAAATAAAATACTATATTTTAGATGTTTCATGTACGTTTAAAAATAAATTACTTTTGCACGTGGAAGCAAAAAATGTTTCCAAAAAATACTGATCAATAAAAAAAATTCTTAGACATGGAAACTAATAATAAATGTATAAGACCTCTAATTAGTTATCCGATTTCTAATTAAATCATGATAGTTGAATAAATTATAATTTGTAAGCTCATACCATTTTCAAGATTCATATTTACGTGAAGAAAATATGACACTCTGTTATTCAAGGAATAATATGTTTCTTATAGAAATTATATTTTTTTAAATACAAAAAGTTTTAATGAGATAGAATATGATTCAAAATGTTAAATCTTAAAATTAAATAAGAGATCTTCATCTTCTAGTGAGTACATTATTATAATGTTTTTCTCCAAAAAAATTTCTTGGAAAATTTTTTAAAATTATCAGGTTATAGAAAACTAATTTAAACAACTAAATCATTTTCATAGGTTTTTTCGAATAATTCTCACTTTAGGAAAAATTTGTTTTCAAATAATTATACATTATACATTGATATAATTTTTTTAAAAAAGGAAGGCTAAAGGTAATGTGATAAAATAACACTCCATTTATGATCAACTATTATATAAATATAAAAAACAAAATAAAAAAAACCATAAAAATAAATAAAAATGAAGTATTTTACTTCCTGATATAGTCCAACCAAATAATATACTTATTAATATTAATATATAAGTTTTATAAAAATTAATATTTTAATTGTATTATACTTGAGACTAAAAGACTTTACATGATATATTGATATATTGTTTATACATTTTTTTATTTTCCTATGATAGTCAAATGGATACCAAAACTAGAAGATATAATGTAAAGTTTTGATTTTAACGAATATTACCAGAGTGTAATAATTTTTAGGTTCAAAGATGAACTGAATTGAAACTTAAATAATAAAAAAAAAAAAAAACACAAAATTATCATGAATTATCTAGAAGATTAATAAGAAAAAAAACATGTGTGATGCATAAGTTGAGTAAATCTTTACGATCAAATGTGACTCTTAAATAGTTTTTATTCTTTTACATCAAGTATACTAACTATTGGTACAATATTAATAGGAAGTAAGATATAATTAAAAATAATGGAACATTATACTAATATTTTGTAGATTACATGCAAAGGTTTTTAAAGTAGAAATATTGTAGACATTTGAAAACAACGATTAATCTTATCATGTTTTAAAAAATGAACGCTGGTTCTATTTTAAAAATGTCAATTCAAATGTTACAGTAAAGAGATCCTTAAAAAGATGTCTCAGGTATAATACTTCTTCAGATTAATAACGATAAGGAGTTCAATACAGAAACATGCATGAAATGTAATCGTGATCTTTTCCGTAGATCTATAAATTAAACAATTATTTTTTTAACATTTTTTGACAACACAACCATATTCCGCAGAACAAAAACATTCAGAGTAAACACATTGTAGAAGCTCTTTTTATTTTTTATTTTTTTAAATGGAAAACTTTATGTATATGAGTTCTTATTATTTTTTCTTATACATTTTATGAAGCTAAAAGAAAAAATTAAAACTTCAAAAATATTAACATATAAATAACTTCGAATCATTTTTGTAGTTAAAAAATAAAAACACTGTGATGCATCATTGATAATATTCTCCTAAATAAAAATTGAGCAATTGCTTTAAATTCATTTTGAATGATTTTTATCTCTTATAAAACTTTTTTTTAAGTATATAATTTATAACTTATGAATAATAACATATAATATTAATATGAAGGAAATTGCCACTCTTGTTCGAAAAAAAATAAATTATTATTTTGAAGACATAGCCAAACAGCATGTGAATAAATGTAATATTAACAGTAAGGTCTACAAATTTTAACTGAAAAATATACGTAATCATCAAAAGTGTGTGAATATTCAAAATATCCATTTTGTTATTTAAACATTTTTTCGAAGGTATTTATAAAAATAAAATATTTAACAACAATTTAAAAAAATAACTCACAATTATGAATGCAGGTATTGTAAAAAAATAAAATAATAAATTGTTACAATTAGTATCGAAAAAAACCAATACCTTTATTATTATATTACTATGTGTCGGTCATAATATAAAAATATATAAATACATTAACGTTCAGCGTCAACCATAAACTTATGAACTACAGACAAATTAAAGCAATGAATCGTACAGACAGTTTTATTCGTAGTCCCATGTGTGTTTGTGAGCTCACTGAATAAAATACGTCATATACTTTCGCGTTCTACCGCCTAATTTAATATTTTTTAATCTGATATGTCCAATACAGTTTACAAAATAAAACACTGGAAATGTGTGAGAGGGGGAGGGGTAAAGAAAATGTTATTATAATAATCGATGCACGTAACTTAAACACCAAACGGGACTGTTATAAAAAATAAACTCCATAAACCGGTGTTCACTATTTTTCCCGATAATTTATTCAAAATTAATTTATAAAACCAAAATAGATCACTTTTATTAGTTTATTTCAATTTTCAAACGATCAAAGACTATTCAATTTATTTTTGGCAGAATTATTAAACACGATTTCTATTATTTTTCCGTTTGAATACACTTTATATAATAATAATTATAACGTATAAAGCTAACTTTTCACTAACTTAACCTTTTATATACTCTGCTCCTATTTTTAAAACGTTGTTTCATTCAAATACTTTTAAAATACAGTATTCGTTTCATAGATGATTACAGAAAGCATTAATTATTGAAATGAAAAATAATATTCAGTACTACTCAGTAACATAATATCACCAATATTCAACCTAATATTCAAAAAATAATAAATATATCGAATTTACCATAGTTTATTAACTGAAATTTTGTATGCAATTTCTATAATTTGGTAGTTATTCAATTGCCTAAATACACTATAAGAATTAAATTTTAATAATTTATATAATATTATTATTGAATAATAATAAATAAAAGTTCACATGCGATAAATTTAATAAATATTTTTAAAACGAGGATTACATTGAAAATGTACTGGGTTAACGAGTGACGAAACAGAATACTATGGCAAGTAGTTTTATTGTGAACCGAAATTCTACAAAACGGTATACCATCTCCATAAGTAAAATTAAAAGTAAAACAAACGTAATGCAGTGAAGACAGTAATGAGAAACTTTCCCAGGCGTTCATACCTAAATAAAATATGTTTGTATATGTATAGCCTGTGCTGATGTATAACAACTTTTCTGTCGAGTGATTAAAACAAATACATTCAAGAAATGGCATAAAACTGTGGTATACTAACCTTCAGGTAGTACTTTTTATTTTTTTTCCTAGTAAAAACTGTGGTGCAACATTTTTTTGGTTGATACACTTAGAAGTTTTACGTGGTACAAAAGTGTTTTATTTTTATTTTTACAAGTCCACTAAATAAACAATTTTTATTTTTTTAAAAAATAAAAACTTAAAGGCTTAAAGTGGAAAGTTAGTTTAATAAAATCTTTTGGTCTATTACGTGCTACAATACACAGTGGCTTACTACTGGTAAGCAAGTATAGGTAATATATGCTTGGTAAAGCAGATATTTAAGAAGAATATAAAATTTACAATATTTATGTTATACGTTGTGTTCAAATGATAGTTTATATTTCATAAAGTTAAAGTTCAAATACATTGGAAGTTGTTAGAATAAATTACCAAATAATCTATGATATAAAATTTCTTGATATTTTATGATGGTTATAAAAAAAAAAAAAAACAATTCAGACAGAGATTTTTATAAAATTATAACTTATTACTCAAAAAATTACGAGTATCAATTATTAATATCTTTATTTCATTATTAATCGCTTTTCGCTGAAATAAAATCTATATTACTAGTAATTTCAAGTATAAATGGATTTAGAAATTTTAAATAAAATTCAAATACCATAATACAAAATAAGACTTTATTCAAATACTTAATTCTGACACGGTCTCTGAGACCGATTATGTTTATGACGTGTGGAATGATATTGTGTGTCAAGAGTAATAATTGTTATATAATTGTATATAATGTTATATAGTATTGAATAAATTTCATTAATAAATTATTTTTAAAGTATTTTTTTTTATAAATAATAAACTGTATGCAGATTTAAAATTTTAATTCCAATATTATTAGTTGCAATAAGACTGGAAAAATGTGTGCTATCAAAACATTAAATATATTATAATAGGTTAATAAATATAATTATAACAGACAATTTGTTTCAAACGATTTTCACTGGAAATGCCTTTCCTAAATACCAACACAAAAACAAATGCCAACATTTTTCATATTACAATAATTTTTTATTACCTTTATGGATATACTTCTTTGTATTTTATTTTTGATTGAATACTTTATATTTATTTTACTTTCGGTAGTTATTATCGAGACTCGATTGTATTATTTATGTGGTAGGAAATATTACTCGTAAGCTCCCCTCTCCCCCCACCACCACAAAACACACGTATAGTTATGCGTACTTTTCTCGGTGAAGTCCCCTCATTGTTCGAGTACGGAAAGGGCTTAACCCGAATGCCACAAGAGATAGTTTACATTATCATTGTATAGGAACACGTTCCGAGCACTTGGTCGATTTAACGTAATCGATATTTTCGGGAGAGCGTGTATTCGCACTAGTGACTTTTGTGTGAACATTATCCATGTGAAAAACCGTCTCCAATACAGACCGTGGTTCTCTCGTTCATTTTAAGGGTTCGGAAGCACTTTATTTCACGTTCAACAGATATTGTTATCACTTGAACCGGACACTTGACGCTGTGAAATTATACCATCAGTAGTAGGTTTTCTCAGGTCTTGCGCCACAATTCTCTTCCCAGTCTTCCACTGAAAATCTTACAAATCCCAAAAGTTCACCTACGGTCCATAGCTCTTTTCTTCCATCGATAGAGCATAGATTATTGATGCAGTTTATTCAGATGTACACTTACAGAACGTATTATTATACTTGCGGACTAAAACCATCTATCTGAGAGATTTACGTACCTACCTACTCAATGTATAATCTACAATTCAATTACAAGCCCTCCAATTTTTTTTATACTTTTCCCATAATATTTTTTACTTACGAGAGCAGTCTGTTTGGTACCAACATTACATCGTTGACGATGTACAATTGCAGCAAAGAGATTAATTTCGTGTACTGTTTTTTGAGTACGTTAATATTTATTTTTTGTTGAATCATAATATAAATACAAGTTACATGTTTTTAATTACAGAATTATAATGATTATCTATCTCTCATTAGCTACGCTTGAGTTAGAAATGAAGAGTAATTTAATTAAATTTGGACACTGAAAACGATTCTAATTTTTTTTACCATATATATAATTTTCTAAATATAAAATTAGCTAATTGAAATTTGAGTTAACACTCCATTATACTACAATATATTAAATTTACATAATCATTATTTTTATCATTTTTACACCAATAAAATCTGAAAAAGATTCAAAGTAGTAAGTTTGTCTTATAGCCTAAACTTTATTATTCAATTACACAATACGTCTGCACTAGTCGAGAAGCTAATCAATACTGATCAATAACAGATTTTTCACTATTAGATTTATTAAACTATCTCAAGTATATCTTAGTTCAACAGCAAATCTCACAATAAATTCGTCGGAATACAAGAGTCGGATAACTGAACCCCTAACGGTTCGACAACGTCAATGGCGACCACGCTGTCGACGGTATAAGTCGCAGAACGATTCTGTTTTTAATCGTACGAATCACTTCGTCTGTATTCCGTAAATTATCTATCAACGGGGTAACACGATAAGAATTTGTCCCCAACGCGTCGGACCGGCTAGGTATTGCGATGCGCGGACCGATGACGCACGGCAGAGATGAATTAACATCGACGATCGATTAGACAAACAAACCGACCCGTTCAAGCTTCGTGGTTTAGCCGTGTAAATGGAAGTGATAATTATATTATTAGCCTTTTGCACGTTAGTTTGAATCCGCGTGGAATGCATGCGGTTCATAGTCTATTACAATCGAGTGCCTGTCGCGCAACGCATACTCGTGTATTTGCACGTTTGCCATGACGTACAATCCCGTAATATTACGAATTACGAAACAATAGGCATGGAAAATCGATAGGATATAATTCGAATATTATAACGAAATTAAAATTGAATTTAAAATTTGACAAAAACTCAGTAGGGATCACGCGCCGTACCGACTTTATTGTGCAGGAGCAAATATTGAACCATTGGATCCGAGCGAGCACCGCGTGAAATTTTTCAAGAATTTATATTTTTTTTCGTTTTTTATATAAAAACAGTAAAACAATCCCTCTTCAGATACGTTGAAAACGCCATTGGCTTTAAAATGCACCCTTCATTCCTCGAAACTTTACACATTCAAAAATATATACAACATACCTTTGAATTAAAATAGTTTTATTTACATGAAATATTTCATATTTATTTTATTATGAGAAAATCCTACAAAAAAAAAAAAAAAATAACCATGCTAAAGTGAATATATTTTATATTTGTTGTTCAGTCATCTGTTTCATTTTTTTATTGACATGACATATCACATGTAAAATAAATATAAAACCGAAAGGAGTTTGGATGTTACTGCGCATTTAAAGATTAGGAAGTGACAAACATAATATAAGCAGTTAAGCTTTAGTTATTTTCCAGAGTTTGATAAAAATAAATACTTGAAGTGATCAATGTTATTGCACATCATTTTTTTACATTAAAGTTTTGATTTTTTTTCATAGTATGGTCTATATTTGTTAATATGTTTGAATATTTTGTGATATGATACCCACTAAAACGAATAGGCAATATAACTTCAACGGGTTGATCACTACCTGAATTCGTTCTATTAATTTTTAAAATCTAAATATTCATTGTATACTTTAACTAAAAATATTTTGATTGGGTTTTTTAATTTATTCGCGATCATATAAGTAGATTTCAATTTTTATTTCGTCTAGATTGTTTGATCTTTATCTGTTGTATTTTTTGATTAAAATACTACTGAAAAAAAAAAAGTAATATTTTGAATTTAAATATATCTATAGGAAAAATTTATTATTTCATATAAAAAATATGCACAAAATCATCGGTTTTGTTCAAAGATTTTTCGAATTTATTTTAATTTTTTTTTTTTTTTTTTTTTAGCTTAGGAAAACAATATAGAAATTGAAAGTTAATCATTTTGTATCAATACTTCCATTGATGTGATCAAAGTCTGTAAAAGCAAACAACAGAAGAACCAACTAAACATGATAAATTCGTATTGGAATGTACAAATATCTATCATTGTTAAATTCTTTGCAAAAATAAATTACAATCTAACACACTATTACAATTCACGTACAGCAAAAGCACTGGATAAACTTTTGTTTGAAAAAGTTACATGATTTATCTAGGTACCTATATATAATACATTTTTAAAGCTAAACTCATTTTTTTTTAAATTTAGAAATCGTTTGACACTCACATAATGATTTTGTAGCAACATTCACAGAATTCAATATTAAAGAACTCACACAAAATGTAATAGATTCATCGTATAATGCAGTGATTCTCAAACTGGAGGTCGTCAACAATCTTTTTAGGGTCACCGATATATAAAATAACTAGTGAGATGCCTTATAAATATCATGATGATAATCATTGCTGGAAAATACAATCGATAAAAATTTATGATTGCCAATAAAAATTATATTAATCACATTAACCAATCATTATTTGTTATTATAATAAATTGAGCGCTTGAAATATTGATAATATTATAGGGGGGCATGATCTTGAAAGGAATGAAAATTACTAGTACAATAAATTGTATGTATTAACATATAAGAGTTAATTATTATTTACTTGGATAAGTCGTATACGTACATATTGTTAATACATTCATGTATTACATTTCATGGAACGCGTCTGCTCTTTAATTAGTAAATTAATCGAATTAATTAATTAATTATTATTTGTGCATAGCAGATGGCTTGTTATGCAGATTGCATGGTAGTGATTGTTAGAAATAAGTCTTGACACAAATTGTTTCCACGTATGTATTATAAAATGACTCGCTACGACAATAAATACCATATCAGGAATATTTTTAATTATTTGAAATTATTGTTAAAATGTGTGCATTTCAGTTTATACATACTCGTACCTCGTTAAATATGAGAATTTTGCACTAACAAGTTAATATAAAAGCCGGACTAAACTAATATAACAAATAAATTAATACTAGTTATGAATGCATTCGAACATCTAACTGTTATATATATATCATGTATATTGTATTAGGATATAGCATAATTAGATTAGTATACCATGAAATAACAGGCAGAATATATTATTATTTATGGCATCGTTATACGGAGACGTGTGAATAAATATTTCATATTCTGTTGTCAACAAAATAACAAACAAGATTTAAGAATTAATTATTATTGAGTCGTATTATATCATCGTATACAAACTATATCTGTGATAAATAAAATCCATGTTTGTTATGGGCGAAAAAAACAACATTCTATTAATTACCATGCACAAGAATAACTGTGATAAATAAACTTCCCAGTATTTTTGAATATTAAAACAATATTGGAAAATTGTCGGTAAATGTGACTACTGCAGTAATGCATAAAAAACAAACCATATAGTTCATTTTCAATAAAATAATTTACTAAATATTTTTCCAATCAAATCAAAATAATTTAATTAGTGTGGTGAAATGTAAATATGAAACAATTTTTCCTGACTTACACCTGTCGTCCTTTAAAGGGTATATTGGCGAATCTACATGTTTTTTTTATCAACCGGAAGCCGCAATTGAGAAACATAATTTTGTAGTCGATTAATAAGATGCTCATCCATCTAGAAATTATACTGATACTGGAAATAGCATAACTACAACAACGACTAAATCGATGATTGCAATAACGTCATGAGTCACATATTTTTTGAAATTGAGATATTAGTAAAAACGTATACTAGTCATACATTTTTACAATCAACGCATAGAAACATATGACTAGTATACGGTTTTACTAATATTAAAATTTTATAAAATACGTGACTCGTGACGTTTCTAAAATCATCGATACGACTAATAGTATAACGATTACACCATATCACATTATTATTTAACAAAATATATATGATACATATAAAACCATTTATTTATTTATACAACTATATTAATGATTAATTAGGCTTCTTATTATTATATTAGATGTATTTTGTTTTGAACAAATAGCATTCGAGTAACCATGATAAAATACGTTTGTGAAAGTCGCAACTATTAAAATAAATGAAAAAATAATATCTATAGCATAAAGTATCACGACATTCGGCTAATAACTATTGAGCAGATAGTATATGGGACTGATAAAATATAATAAAATAAAATTTTTAATATTTTTACAAATTAACATTATTCATTAATCTAATAATTGTGCTTGTCGAATTCATTGTATAAGAAGTATACCGTGTATACTCAATCTTTAAAAAGCTTATTTTATAATTTATTAATTGAATATGTCCAATAAAATATTTATTAAAAAACGAAAAATATATTTTTAAATCTGTTTTATAAAACAATAATTGTAATAGTTTTTTATTGGAAGATAATAATCTGATAACCTTGAGTACTTAGTTGTTGCGACTTTGTGAAGGTGTATCGAATACAAAATATAACAGTTATTTAAGTTATTTAATACATCGTATTTACTAACAATTATTTAAGTCAATAAATACGATATATTTACAGGTATTAACAGTTTTTTGTAGTATTTTGTTATAGTCTGTCTATTAGCTTATACAGTGAATTCGATAAATACAGATATAAGAACATAATCAAAAATGTAAAACAGTAAACATTTTAAAAGTTGTATATTATTATATTTTGTCTGCCTAATGGTTGTCGGCCCATCGATTCATTCCCATTGTATAACTCATACACAGTAAATGTAATAATTTATCATTATACCTTTTAAGCCATAGTCCTTCCTTTAGGATCAGAATATTTCAAATTATGTTTAAATATAGTAACTTATAAAAGTTAAGAAATGTATACCTAGGTATTACATTAATAAATAATATTATGAATTTTAATCAATGATAATACCTATGTTTATAAAAATTATAACGTATAGTATTATTTAAAATCACTGAATTTTATTTTAAGTTAGTTAATTTATTAACTGAATGATGAAATCGATAAATAAATTCTAGAATTTAATAAAGAAATACAAATGTACATTAAATTAACTAGCACATTTAATTTACCGTGAAGACCCATGCCGCAATTGTTACAAAATTAAACATTTCTCAATTTAATTAAAAGTTCGTCTTTACATTAGAGTTCAAAACTTGTTTTTTAGAAACCAAACAACGTTTGATTATCCATGATACATATATTTCCATTAAGAAAAAGGCTATAGCATATGTAAACACCGAATCAATGTCCAACATCACATTATTTATTAGGCTGGGTACTAGATGTGGGATTGCTCAAATAATTTTAATATCCTTTTTTTTATACATTTAAAACCAATAAAATGTTATTCAAATATATTTTTAAAAACTATTTAGAACAAAAATTTAAATAGTACAAAATTATTTTTAAACTAAACGTAATGATTAGTTATCTTAAAAATAAATTGCCAAAGGCAATTGGCATCGCTGTGATATATTCTTAATCTTTTTTAGAGTATTTCTATTTATTTTTTCCATATTTAACCTGCTCAGAAGTTAAGTGTGATATATTTTTAAAAATGTTATTTAATAGCAAAAAAAAAAAAAAATACTTCTAATTTCACAAAAATTAAAGGTGAATCTTAGTTCTGTATTATTATTTAATATTGTAATACGTTAAAAAGATTGGCTTTATTACAGCCAAATATATGGATATTTTATGTTACAGTTCCTATAGTTTATATTTTTAAGTTCTAATAATTTGATATTAGTCTTACTGGATTATTTAATTCATAACCAATACAAGTTATGAATAGGAATAAAATTTAAAAAAAAAATATATATATAAATTGCAACAATCAATAATTATGTCATATATTTTGACAAAATCCGAGTTTAAATTCAGATAACTCATAACGCTATATAAAAAAAAGATATAAGGATCAACATTTATTATTAATAACTATACATTTTATACATTTAATTATACTAAAATGTTGAAAATAATACATTAATCATATGTATAAATAATGACTAATTTGAAATGCGTATGACAAGAAACATAAAAATTACAGGGAATAGTTTTCAATAAGTAATAACTTCATAAAATTTAAACCAGTTAAACTTTTTAAAAGTTCCAGTTTTTTCTTATATTGTCAAAATTAAAATATCATATCACTTTTATGAAAATTCGTAAACTCAAATTTTGTTATATTTAAATTTAACCTTTGGTGTAGAATGAGCAAATTATTTTAAAATTTACACATTCAAATTCAACTTTTAAAAGATTTTAAAACTTCTCAATAAAATTTTAATCTATAATAACTTAACGGTCATCTCCAAAATAAACATTTTAAGAAAAAAATTGCATCCCCTTATTATATGTTTAAAACAATTGCTTTGAACGTAAAAATTCAAACTATAATTTTTTTTAAATTTTACAATATCCAACTTCCTATTACATTTTTTGACACTTCACTGAAGACCTAAAATTAAAGTAAAAATATTATAAATTTGAAATATACCATTCGTTTACCTGTAGAACTGTTACAATTGATGTCACGCAGTAAAATTGTATTTATTGAACTTAATAAGATTTTAGACACATTTTAAGAATGAAGTAAAACAACTCAATGTATATTAAAAAAATAAAGGATGAAACTTCTAGGTGAGACTAAATTCCACGATCGGATGAAATTCAGGGATAGGTGAACAATATTGTTCTACTGGCCGTTTGAACTTTGAAGCCAATTTACTATTTTATTTAAAAAAAATTGAGCTATAGAGGTTTGTTGGATCCGTTTATATTTTTAAATTTTTACATTTATTTGGACAACAGTAAAATCAAATTTCTTAGTAAGATTGGTTGAACTTTTAATGTTATGTCTTTCACAAAAAAAAAAAAAAAAGAAGAGAATCGAAAATTTCAAATGATAATAAATATCAAAAACTCAATTAAATATTTTGAAATAATGGAATGTTTTTAACTATATAACTAATATTTTTTAATGGAAATTCATTAAAAATTTAATTTCGTCAAAATTTAATTTTATAATATTTATTAAACATATTTTTGAGTTTCCAGTAAAATCTTTTTATTTTGACTACAGATGAAATCTTATGAAAATTGCATAAAAAATAAATTTTCCATGAATCTTAAACTACAAAAATTTAGTGGAATTTTATTATTTTATTATTTTGTAAAAATGTAATATTTGAATACTCGTTTCATGTTTTTTATTAATCAGTCATAAACAAGGTTTTGGAACTGACATTTGCATATTTGTTTAGGAAGTACACATTGAAATTCTGGTTTTATACAATTTCGATTCATAATACACAGATTTCAAATACAAACATTTTTGTTGCATAATTTTCCATATTTCGTTATTTTTGTGGGAATTCGCATATTTTAGGTTTTCAAAAATTTGATATATACGAGTATATTTCATAGATTCAATGAAAACTTTTTTTTTACAAATTTATAGTTCTTATAACTTTAATTTTAGAAGCAATACTTCTATTTAAGATTTTGTACACAGACCCCAAACAGTAATAGCGCATGAAAAAATAATAGGCATGTTTAGTGGTTCAAATTTTGGTTAAAATTGATGTTTTTGTTATTTTCTTCTCAGTTTTTCAAATATTTGAAAAACTGTAGAAAAATAAAAAATGACCCTCTAAAAGTAATAAATAAAGCCTATTTCTTATCTTTCTTATTCATTTTATGACGATTAGAACAATTTTTCAAGTCAAAATTTGTGAACACAAACATAAAAAAAAACATAATGTATTTAAACCAATAGATTTCTCCTTTCACTTAAAATCTAAAATATTTATTTATTGAAAATAAGAAATAAATATAAATTAAACCACAAAAAGTAAGCAGCGATTGGAGAATTAATTAATTACTTTACGTTATTACAAGTAATTCGTTTCCTTTTTTGTAGTTTTCAATAATAATAATAAGTATAAATTTATGAAGAGTAGAATTATTATTTTTTTTTTTTTTTTTTTTGTGAATAGTGACTCTCATCACATTCTAGAAAGCATTATATAGTATATTAGTTAGAGAAAGTAAAAAATCTAAATAGATATAATTGTGTTTTATTTTACTAATTTTTTTTTACTAAAATTAGATAAATAAAATTGGTTTATTTGCTTATACTGCATGAAAATGTCATTTCTGTCGATAGCAGTTATTGCTAGCAGCCATAAATCATGGCAAGGCTGGAAATTAACGAGTTAAAAATAAATATTAAGTTAATATCAACTAAGTTAATTATTCTTCACTTAATTTTAAACTAATTTTTAATTTTATAAAATATTTTTTAATGTATATAACGTATTAACTCCTAATTATTTTGTATGGAAGTAAAAAAAAATAAGTTTGATTTTTATGTAAATCAATTATCCATATCATTTTTATTTTTAATTTTTATTTATTTATTTTTTTTAGTTTCATTGGTCCTTCATTGTAATATTTTCAGAAATGAAGTTTGAATAAAATAATTAATTTAGGATGGAACATGAATGCACACTTGTAAGTTAATTACATGATTTATGTAAATAAATTATCTATATACTTATAAATATGTTTATAATTATAAATCTCTAATTTAATATATTTTATTTAATAAACTGTAACCATAACCAAGAAAATATCTGTTAAATATTGTTATATAAAAAAAAATAAATACAAAGTTTACATTATAATAGTTAATAAAATAATTGAAATAAGAAAAATTAATTTCAGTATTTACTTGTGATATTGTATATAACTATTGAAATTTATTTTTATATTGTTCATATAAAAATTAAAGAGAGTAAATAAATAGATATACGACGGATATATTATATATATATATATATATATATATATATATATATAAAATAAGTATACAATATATTGAAATATATTAAAAATAGAATACTTATATTTATAAAAATAGTCCAATTACAAATTTGTGCTTAATTATTTAATGGATAATAAAGTAGAGGTTGTTTTAACTCTAGCTACTTTTTTGGTGAGTGGTGAAACAGTTGATCAGATACTCAATACTCTGTTTTTTAAATGTAGACAAAATTTCGAGCCTAAAATAATATCCAAACTGATGTCATTTGTAGAAATGCAATTTTTATTACTGATGAAAAAGTACAATTTTTTTTATTTTTTTATTTTTTTGAATTAAGTTGGTTAATTTTAGTTTTTTTTATCCAAAAATAATAAATTAAAAATAACTAAAAATATATTAATTAACATTTAACTTTTAACTTTTTTTTCCTTAAATAAACATAACCAATTAAAGTTGTATTAACCTACTCAGCCTTAAATTATGGCTTAGTATTTCATTACTTATATATCATAAGATCATGTTTAAAGTGAAAACTATTGTTTTATTTGTTTATATTTTTATTTAAATATGTATATTATACATAAATATATTTTTTTATTTATAATGCATATTTAACTGTTCATTTTATAGTCTTAATCATGTCTAATCATATCTAGTATTATGACGAATGTATATTTTTTTTAAATTATTATTAATTTTAGGATGATATTTTTGAGGTAAAATCAACAATTTAATTAAATTCAGTGGTACATGTATATAAATTTTATCAATTTAATTTCTTTTTAAAATAATTATATAACAACTTCATAAAAAATATATATTCAATTAAAATAGATTATTTTGACAACATTTTCAAAATATCAGAACAAATAATATCAATGAATAACAATAAAATAATGTTTACCATTAACAATTAAATAAAAGACTTTAAAATTAAGATTAATCATTAAAAAAAAAAATTAAACTAATTTTTTTTTTTTTATAACTCACATTTAACTATGAATAATTTATTATTTATTCAGGAAAATTATTTTCTTTAAAAATTATTTTAATCGGTAACTTATACATAAATCAGCTAGATTTAAACTAATTTCCATTGAAAAAAAATCAATGAATAAATAATTAAAAAATTACATTTGAACTGAATTATAGTTAGGATAGTAATTTAATGTAAAATTTTGATCAGAAATTTTAAGAAAAATAAAAAATTAATGGTAACTTTACTCCCATTGACGGCTTTCGTTTCATAGAAAGTACGGTAAGGTCTAATACGATGATTAGTGACGTTTATCGATTCATCTATAGACGATTTAATTAAAGTTCGAAAATATATAGAATATCTATCTCACATCAGAGCAGCTTTCATACATCATTGATCAAAAGTGTGATATTGATTTTACATATTATCAGTGGTAGAACGAGCGATACATGTGTCTAATTTAAAAATTATTGCTTATCCACTGACCTGGAATGCCTTTAAAATATGATTTTTGTTCTAAAAATAATCCGCATACATACACTCGTACTATACACATACATAATGGAATGATATGATGTATTTATGAAACCACACAAGTTTTGTCGTTTTAAAAAAATTTAGTGCAATGACATGATTGGCATATCAATACAATTAAATTTAATATTTTCAACACAAACAGACCTATTTAACCTAACTATAAACTTTCCTAAACAAGTATAAGGGTTGATTAACTGCTTTAGTTTAATAATTACTGCGAAACAGTATATCAAAGTCGGAACGAAAGTGTACTAGTAACGTGATAATATCAAAGTAAATAATTTTGAGCTTTGTATCGCTATGAAAAGTACATGTCTACTCTTGATGAGTTTTTAAATATATGATAGAAAACCTGTAAACCGAACACATATAGCATATTTTTTCCACCTCGCTTTGTTTAATTGAATGACATTTTTTTTCAGTGTAGTATAATATGAACTTTCCTAATGTTTTCTACATAAATTGAATACAAATATCGTGAAATTAACATAAAGCTATACCTTGTTATTTTGAAGTTTAATTTACATTAATAACTCTTAGTACATAAAACGTAATAATTTGTCAAATGTATATTATAGTGTTGTCATTATAGTCCTTACTTGACGTTTAAATCTGAGGTTTCTCTATTGAGTCGAAACCTAAAAAATCCAACTGAACATTGAAATATAACACTTTAAGTTGTACTATAATATCTTACAGTAATATAATATACGCACTGCTTCTATTTTTAAATAATACTGTTCAATGTACTTAAAGATATTATTATTAGGGTTAGGTTGATCATAGAACCGATATTTAGTATCAGATATATCGATATCGGTATTTTTTTTCAAAACCAATATTTGAACTGACATCCAGAGGTGGAACTAGGAATTTTTAAGCTCGGAGAAAATGTTAAAATTACGCCCTATCGTAGACCAACAATCAAATACTTTTCTCGAGAATTTTTTTCTAATAATGAATATACAATCATACTTATTGATTTTAAGCTAATATCAGTATTTAACAAAGTTAAACATATCAAATTAGTTTTTAATAATTACAAAAATGATACCCTCTAAAATTTTACGCTCGGAGATGAATTTCGATCTTCCACCCCCTAGTTCCATCTCTGATGATAACTCAAAAGAAATTAAACACCAGCATAAAATAATACATTACTATCACCAAATATAAATAGAACAAATAATTTATTATTTTCTGTAAAATTAACCTCAACAAATATTAAATATATAGAATAACTGTATAAAAAGATTAATTTGTATACAATTTTTAGTTATTAATAGTTATAAGTTATTTGTTTATTTTTAGATACTTGTTTAATACTAGTCTATAACACAATAATTTATTTTCAAATAGAACTACTAACTTACAAATATAAGCTTTTGCTTATAATATGTAATATATTTATATAATTATGTAATGATTACGATAACACACTGGGTTGGGTATTATAAAGCACAAGTTTTTAATTCTGTTTCAACGTCGTTTCAGTGATCATGCCGGTCCGTATCGCGCAGTAAATAAGTGTAGTAATCATTTAATCGAAATAAGGGACATTCATAAACTGCGCTTAAATGATCTTTTTTTTTGTAAACTGCACCCGATTTATTAACTTATTAAAGTTTCTATGAATATCGCTTTCATTTAGCACAGTCTTGGAATAAAGAAGTATCCAACAAAATAGTTTAAGTAATGACTATAAAAATAAAAATAGTGATATTAGAAAATGGTTAGTTTAATGTTATGGTTTACCATTTCTAAATCCAGAAAGTGTATCTGAGTATATTATCAATTATTTAATAAAATAAAAGCCTGACGACAAAAGACGTGTCACGATTTGCGGACTATTTTATAGACGTAATTATAAGTGAAGAAACTCAGTATTCACTTGAAGTATGGGCTCAAGCATCAGCAGAGCCAACTTTAACCACAAATGAATGCGAGTCTTTTCATTCTCACTTAAATTCCAGTTTTTATACAACTCATCTAAATATTTTCATGTTCATAGTAAAGTTAAAAAAAATTAAAATAGAAGTATACATTAAACTAAATAGTATAAATATAATAATAGTCAAATTCCAATTGATGAATATGTATCCAACAAGTGTTATTATTGTGCATTGGGCTGCACAAGAAGCCGATGGATGAGTGTATCCGTATTTAAGTCTGTGTGCGCACGAACGGCGACCTACACGCAATTCGTCGGGTGCAATTACATAACATTTAAAAACAAAAGACAAAAACGATATTCTGATGGCCTTGTAACGAGAGGGAGAATGAACTGTTTGTATGAATGTAGTTGGTTCACACCTAATTAATTAATTTAAAAATCTAACAATGATGAGTATGAGGTGACCATCAACAACAACGTTTTTAAATGATAATAAATTTATATTAACTCGATCACAAACGATCGGCCAAAAACAAAAAAAAAAAACAATTACAAATATGTTAAGATAATACGTCGGAGACGATAACAAATAATCAGAACAATAATAATGATAATAAATAACGAATAAAAAAAGATAATGATATAAATATCCGTGTGTACGACCTGGCTCGGAGATAACACGACAATGGCGTTACACTTGATCCGGAACGATGGTTGTGGACGGGATCACGACACTGTATTGCGCGTGCGTGCGTACACTGGTCGACGATTGTAAGAAAGTAATCCCGAAACCGGTCGTTGAGCGAGAAAATATCAAACACGATTGCAAATACGCGACGGTCCGCACTGCGTAAAAACGGGCGGGCGGAACACGTTGGCGCGTAAACGAGCGGGGTTTTCGGCACAGGCGGCCGTGTCTCGAATCACGGGCACAAGGGACGTGCGCGACGAGTCGGTAAACACAAGAATTCAGATGCGCGAAACTAAAAAAACGTAAAAAGTATATCAACCTCGGTGGCGCAACGGTTCGTAAAAAAAGTATACGGCTTGAGACGACTACTCGCCAAGACGGCTGGGAAACGACCAAAAAAAAACATGGCGGCGTGTGCCGGTTCGCTGGAAGCTCGACAGTAATGAAAACGTCCCCCCTCGGTGGGAACAAAGGTCGACTTTGTTGAGGGTCAGTGGTGCACTTCCAGGATGGCAACCGTTGCGACACGAGACGTGATGGTCATATTACGCGAAATCCGAATTATCGGATTTGATATTCAACGTTTCCTCTCCGCGTTGAAAGACCCAGGCGTCTTTCAAGGAACCATCAGATATGCAGATTGAAGTTGATCGAAGATCCGATCGTACACATTATATTTTTTGACACAATAAATACATAAATAATATATAAAAAAATAAATTAATACTACATATTACTTAATCATGATACACATGGGACATCTTACACTCATCACTTGTAAAAAAAAAAAAATATATATAGGAAATTGAATGACGAAATAATGATGATTGGGTGGTTAGAGAAATTAAACGAAAATTTGCATATAACTACGGAGTAGGCTTAGGGTTCGACTGGTAATCGCACAAGTTTTACGATTAGTTGTTTGTAGACACCGTCCTGAGTGGCACGGACACGACGTGAACAACATCATCGGAACCGGGGTGGACCTCTGTAATGCGGCCTAGACGCCACTCCGTCGGTGGTCGAGAAGGAGCTTCAACGATGACCATGTCACCGATCATTAAATTCAGAAACGTCTTAAACCATTTCTGCCGGCCTTGCAACGTGGACAGATACTCGCGTGACCACCGTTTTCAATATGATTGATGGCACTGTCAAATAAGTTGCCAACGGTTCAAACGGTTGATTTGGACTTCGGTGATTTCTAGTTCGGGTAAGGCGTGGATCGGTTGTCCGATCAGAAAGTGTCGCGGCGTTAACGTACTAAGGTCGCGTGGATCGGATGAATTCGGCGTGATTGGTCGCGAATTCAGAATGCCCTCGATGCGAGTGGTCAAAGTGAGGAACTCTTCGTAAGTCAACACTTATTGTCCGATAACATGTTTGAGATGGAAATTGACGCTTTTGATGCCGGCCTCCCAGATGCCGTCGAAATGTGGTGTGGCTGACGGATTGAAATGCCATATACAATCGAGGTGGGACAATAAATGGTCTTGTGACTTAGTGTCGCGAAATAAAGTTCTTAGCTGACGCGCGGCGCCGGCGTAATTTGTACCGCAATCCGAATAAATGTTGGACGGGCAACAAAATGATCTAGGGCCGCGAGGAAGGCGTCTGTGCTGAGATCTCAATTTCGAAGTGAACTGCCTTGACGGATTATTGCTAAATAGACCTTGACTGATTGTGCATTTTGGCGGCGATGTTCTTTCACGAGGAACGGACCTCCGTAATCCATACCGACGCGTGAAAAAGGCCGATGAAGTTGGACTCGGTATGACGGTCAATCAGCCACAATAGGTTGGGGGTGGACAGCCTATAACGGGTGCACGGAATACATGCAAAAATGGCGAGTCGAATTGCCGCACGACCTCACAAGATCCAATATTTTTGATTCAACATCGACAATACCAATTTTGATCCATTGTGCAAGAATGACAAATAATAATGGCAAATGATCAACTCAGTGAGGTGTGAGGATTGTGGTGATTGGTCGGATACTTCGCGTCGTGGCTGACGCCGGAGAAACGCAGGCGGCCTCTCATTCATATAATATGATTTTCGTCGATGTATGGTGCTAATTGTGCCAACGATGGGGACGTTATTATAGACTAATTTTTAACATTTTAATCAGATCTGCAAAATAATGTTGTTGTGTATGCTGTACGGCGATCAATAAGACCTTTCTTGTTCGGCAAACGAAATAGAACCGACACGGATCGGCTGTCGTCGTAGACGATAAGACAAATAACGGGATACATAAGACAACACTCGTAACAATTTTTCCAGTGACAAAAATTGGCCGATGAAATCCAACGATGACGGGTGAGCGTTGACGGCCAATGTCGTGACAACATTAGATCGAATTTCGGACAATTGGCTCGGGGCGAGCGGGGCAATATTTGTCGAGGGTCATTGGTCTTCAGGAAGTCGTACGAATTCCGGACTATTCCAAAAAATATATGAAGACAATATAAGTTTCGGTATAAGTTCGCGGAAGGGTGGATCGGCGGGATTGTTGTCTGTTTATACGTAGTTCTATACGAAATCTGGTAATAACTGACGTATTTTGGCGACCCGAAGTCACAAAAATTTTGAACTGTTTTGGATCGGAAGTTAGCCATGACAAAACAACCGATGAGTAGGACCACGCTCGCAAAAACGATATAGGTCCTTCGTTGGAAAACACGGATTGAATGTGGTGAAGTGTCTGGGCTAGTAACGGGGTGCCACATCATTCCAAACAGGTATGGAAAGTGATTCGTCGGAGGCGGAACTCTTCAGGGGGGCAACCTTGGTTTTGCGGGTGATGAATTTGACGTAAATGTCACCGGCGGCATTGATGAAGCGGATATAAACGATTGCCGCATAACCTTTAATCGATGCGTCAGCGAAGCCCAATAATTGGATGTTCTGATCAGGGGCGTATTAAGGGGGGGAGTGTTATGGGTGTTAGAAAACCCCCCCATCGACCTCATTTTATGATATTTCGCCAAATTGTTAACTTACTTTGATTATTTGAATAAACGTTGTAAACAACTTGTAGGTTTTACATATGATGTCTTAATGTAATCATTTTCATTTATATAAAAACATGGAATTTATTTATTTAATACGGGGTAGGTGGCAGAGGCTCTACTTACCATAAGTCTAATAAATTGTAAAACACTCTCGTTAAATGAATCCTGGATGCGCCACTGGTCCTGATGACAACTGACGTCAATGTGACGCGGAAAACTCAAATCGAATGCGAACGGTAACTCAGTGTAGAACTGTTTTCACATAGACTGCAGTTGATCCGGAACGATGGCTGCGTACGAGATCACGACACTGTATTGCGCGTGCATGCGTGCGCTGGTCGACGGTTGTAAGAAAGTAATCCCGAAACCGGACGATGCGGTCGTCGAACGAGAAAATATCAAACACGATAGCAAATACGCGACGGTCCGCACTGCGTGTAAAAACAGGCGGGCGCGGAACACGGCACAAGGGACGTGCGCGACGAGTCGGTAAACACAAGAGTTCAGATGCGCGAAACTAAAAAAAAAAAAAAAAAAAAAAAAAAAAAACGTAAAATGTATATCAACCTCGGTGGCGCAACGGTTAGCGAAAAAAGCATACGGTTTGAGACGACTACTCGCCAAGACGGCTGAACAACGACCAAAAGAAAAACATGGCGGCGTGTGTCGGTTCGCTGGAAGCTCGACAGTAATGAAAACGTCCCCCCTCGGGGGGGAACAAAGGTCTACTTTGCTGCGCGTCTGCGGTGCACTTCCAGGATGGCAACCGTTTGCGGCACGAGACGTGACGGTCAAATCGCGCGTAATCCGATTTACCGCATTTGTTATCCAACAATTATTTTGCTTTTTAAAATTATAATTTTTTTTTAATTATTTATATAGACTGTAACGAATTAAGTATTGTACCTGGAATATTAATTTGATAAAAACTCGGGCGCAGTTTACATGTGCGTTTTTGTATATACCTGCATTTTGCCGCAGTTTTCAATCGCCGGAAATAACTGTAATATATTCATGCTAATTTATTGTAACAATATCTTCTAAATGTACTTATTTCATGGTTAATCAATGGAATATTCTTAATTCATTATACTATGTCTTTATACTTACAAAACATACTTAACATTTTTATTTTATTTAACTTTTTTTTTTTTAATTATAATCATTATCTTTATGATGAGTTTTCACAACTTTATATAAATTCCTACTTAGTAACTTACCTCATAGTAGTATTAAATATATAATAAATATATAATTAATATAATACAAAAACATTTTTAGGGTATCATTAAATGTAAAAACTTTTTTGAAGCATATACTGAAACATAAATAAATAGTTACACAATTTGAGTGTTTTCATTGCATTTAATATATTTTATGCATCAATTTTGTTTTACAATAAGAAAATTAACATTATTTTTTTCTTTATAACACTCGTTATTTAGTTTCATAAAACTTTACTTTAAATTTTATTTGTATTCGTTTTACTTACTACTTAATATTCTAATTTTTTGTTAGATTCTTGATTCTTGATTTTTTTTCACTGCTTCTGTAATCCAAAGTTCAAAAAATGTAAATTTCAAGTTTACATAATAGGAAATCATGTTTACATTGTAACCGTAGTTACTAAATTACATTGAACATGATAATATAATATGATTTGTTTTTAAATTTTATAAAATTGAATAGAAATGCAATTATATGCAATATTTATAATAGACTTGTTCAAAATATAATAAAAAAAAAAAAAATAGAAAATAATAATATCAATAATATAGAATCAATAACAAATTATTATTTATTTATTTTTCAATATCAAATTAGTCTGAACAGCAGTAAAATTTAGATATCACAGAAAGCCTTCTTAAATGAATCAATTTTAAATTTAAAGATAAAAACATCTTCTGGCAATGTTTTTTAAAATAATGTTTTACCGAGTTAGTTGGTAGTTAGATCCATCGTTCCAAGAAGCGGTCGATTCATCTTTTTCTATGAGTTCCTATCCGTTCCGGATGTTAGTTAACATATTGGAAATGTTATTTTGTCAAGTGCTTCCTGAAATAATTCAATTGATGTTTTATTATAAAATACCAGTCGCAGACATTCTTCAGCCAAGATATTCGTTTTCTTTTTTCTTCTATCTTTTCTTGTAATATAAATTTGAATATATTATATCGTTAATTATATCTCATAATGTGTCCAATAAATTCAAGTTTCCGAAATAATATTGTGGTTAATAGTTCCTTCTGTTTACCATCACTTATAATATCTTTTAGTTAGTGAAGTCCATGAATTTTTTAGCATCCTCCTATATAATTACATTTTAAAGGCTTCAATTGATATGCATGTTTATTCTCTTATTGTTCAGATTTCTACTCCATACTGAGAGGACATATGACCTTAACTTTCTTATTTTTGTAGTTAAAGACAAATTATGACACTTGAATACCTTCGACATTTTTTGAAGTAGTCGATTATAACTTGATACATTGCAATATTTATGGAGGCTCACCAACTTTTTTGTTTGAAATGCTTATCACTAGAAAACTTCACATTTTTTATTAGCAAACTTAAAAAATTATATAAATATTGAAAAAGTTTTTAACATATTTATTTTAAATAAAATCTAGAAACATTTTTTTTTTTTTTTGAATTGACAAATTAAGGTGACTAAATATTTAGTAATAATTTTATTTTATATCTATTGGTACATAAGAATTTCAAATAAGACTAAGCAATATTTAAGATATCCATAAAAGAACTTAATGAATATTAATTTTAACTAAATTGGTGTTTCAGATGTATAATGAACATCATTGATCAAAAGTGAAATTTTTTTTTTAATTTTGACAGTGAGATTACATAACATTTTTTATATCATGGCAACATCAGTAATCTTCGTGTCATAACGATATACATGCACCGTGTTTTCTGTGTAAATTAAAATATGTGGTGAATTTGTGATATTTAAATAAGTTATTTACATTATAATTAAAAATTAAAATTCTTTGTCAAAATAGTATTTTTAACTTATATCATAATAAATTCAATCGAGGAAAGAAATCACCATTAAAATGGTACAATTTAAACATATATTTTTTTGTAACATATTTTTAAAAATAAAACCAGATTATGTTACTTAAAAATTAGTTAAAATAAGTATTTCAATATTTATAAACTTAATTATTTATTTTACAAGTCAATAAATAATTGAATCGATACTAAAAACAGTATTTATAATATTTTATAACTTATTTTTAATTTAAGAGTATCAAAACTTTAAATTGCTAAAACAAATTGAGCTAACTAATTTCCACACCTGAACCTTGTCATTGAAGTAGTATAGAATTCCTTTATATTTATTTTCATTAAGTATTTTATTTTAATGTACAGTATTTTTCTTCGAGTGATCTTATCGAAAATAGTAATTCGATTTAAGGTTATGACACATAAATTTTTTAGTTATTAGTTGTAGCCGGGTTAAACATTCGATTTAAATCAAAAATTAAATATTTAATAAGCTAATAGCCTAAGAATTAAGTATATTTTTAAATATTTAATTAAATTTTTATTATTACATGAAAAGGAATACAAAATATAAAACCAACAATGATACAAACTCTCAAGTCAATAATTTCATGTTTAAAGTTAATGAATGGCGCACGTAACATATTCGAAATCACAACTTCTTTATCTAATATTAAATTGTTTGAAAACAAATAAAAAACCAATATAGTACAATAGTTAACAGTATTAGGTTCGTGTAGACGATTAGGTCGATAATGTTCTTAACAGCGAAAAAAATGAAAAATTAATGTTTGCTCATAGATTACGAAAAAAGTATTAATCAAAATTATCACGAGAATTATTTTTCGAGTTCTTATGGATAATATATACTATTAGAAACAAAATTTTTTGATACGACATCCTTCGTATAGTGGCAGTCAAAATAAGTATCATTTTTATTCGTTTCATTCAAACACCAAACTTAAGATTGTTTGCTTATTTTATTGTTAGTTTTATATTTTTCGGTGATTTGGCTTTTTATCTTGCAAAATGCTTTTTGTACATTTCTCTACTTAACAAATCTCCCTACACAAACAATTTTTGTTAAATTATGAAATAAATGTGTTTGATAAACATAGTAAATTATTTCTTTAGACCTAAATAAAATCTTATTGTATTATCACGTAAAATATTTATAAAATGTATCAAAAATAAATAAATAAAAAAGAACAAAGTGAAAATAATCTTATCTTAAATTAAAAACCAATTTCAATTTGTACCAATATTTATTTTTATCATAGCTCATCAAAATTTAATAGAACATAGAGACTTTCTAATGAAGGATTTGAACAAAGTTCATAAAACTGTATCCAATGCAACAACAATTAATTATAATATTAAAAGCAGTTACAGTATAATGCAAAGAATGATTTAAAAAGAAACTGAATAAAAATGTATGAAGTATATTTATTGTCGATGAAATACATAACTATAAATACATGTGTATATATATATATATATACAAGCACAAAATATACTGACATCAGTTTCGAGTCGTACTAAGTTCTTTTTAATAGAATAATTGAATTTGAAATCTACTCCTCTTACGTTCGCGTATACGGCTTCCATTCGCCTTACGTATTATACCGATAATACAATGGAGGATGGCTGAAGCTATTAATCCAGCCAATGCAGGTGGATATAATTAAATTCAATAGGGCACATTATAAACCCGGAGTGCACGAAATAGGTCACAAGTTTTAAACTCAAAATATAGGCGTAATAGTAAATGTTTTAAATTATTTTCAAAAATATTTTACATACTCAACTTGAATTATGCATTTTTATTCAAATTCTAATAAGACAAATGTATATGTACTATAGTTATATATTTTTATGTATTTTCCAATAAGTAGATTTTTATAATACCTCTTAAATAATATCCAATGGCAATAATAATTTAAGTTATTCAAATGGGACTTTTTTTTTTTTTACACGAATAATTATTCGGTTCACTTTTTTGGGATGTTATTGTAATATAGTCAGCATTTACACCAATAATTTCAGAATCATTCATATGTTAAGTTAAGTATTAAAAGTGTAAAATAAAACAGGATATCGATAGTTATTTTAAGCCGTTGAAGCTTCAAGATTAAGCAATTTATGTAACGTATTGCGTAACTTGATGCGTGTATGTGAATGGAAAATTAAATTAAATTAAATTAAACCTACCTGTTACCGATATCTATCGTCTGCTCAATCCCTGCACTAAAAAATATCATCTTTGAAATTGATTTACACTATCTAAGTTTAAAATGAGTTTTAAAATTTTAGTTTAAAATTCAGTTTAAAATTCAGTTTAAAATTTAATTAACTCCGAAAGTATTTTGGTAACATTTTGAAAATATGTTAGGTACATCAAATTAATGGAATAAATATTTGTAAAAAGAAAAAAAACATTATTTCAATTTGAAAACGAAAGTCGATCTAGCCATGGTGGTACACTGTTCTTAAGGGACAGAAAAATCTATGTACTGCAAAGTTAAATATACCAGAGTACACAAATATTTTCCGTAAATCAGAATTTGAAAAGAATATATAATATATGTATAAAAAAGTGACGAGCTTGTTTATTCAATCACTCTGTATATTTTATAAAATATTAATATTCATTCATATTCGTTTTAGTGTTATTCGAGTGGTTTCACGCAAGAACTCTAAGGCAACGCAGAGCTAATCTATGACGATATAGACATTTCGATTTTGGCTTGTATTGTAAAACTGCACTTAAATACGTACACCAAAGTACAAATAAATACATATATATATATATATATGTATATTTGTATGTTCTTTATTCACGTATTTCTCGATCATATTATATTTTCTTATCCTCTTACGAATTGTATATTATAGTAATATGTACACAAAGTATTGAGTTTGTAATTTTAACGAATCACCGTTTGTATTATGTTAGTCTAATTCAAAATTAAAAACGTGTATTTTAAAACGAATGACAGAATTATTATTAGCAAAAATGGCGAATATTGCCTCCTGTTAAATTCAAATAAGTACGTTCCCGTTGGTGGAAAGAAATTGTTTTTTTTATTTTTTACAGAAGAGTTAATATTAATGTTGAGCCTTTGTACATATGATTTCTATTAATCGGTTACCATTATTAACGCAGTAACTGGTGAAAACTCGGTTTCACAAAATTAAAAATCGAAAATATATCGTAGATACAGTATTACACGTTATTTGTGTACGATAAAATGTATGATCCTTTTTCTCAACCTTCGATAACTATTATTTATTGCACCATTTATATTATATTCTATTATAATAAGCTGTTTATGCATTTTGTATGCATTATAAGTATGATTAATATTTTCATTTTCTCATTCGGTAATTTTCGACTCGGTAAATCTCTTGATAACCTTTAAAATGGTCACATATTGTACCAATATTTCAAATTAATATGAAAATAAGCTTATTAGTTCTCCAATAGCTTTCCAACAGGGACAATCCCAATGAGACTGCATAATAAATAATAAATTAAAAAATATAAAAAAAAACCATACAAAAATGGCGACCTCCCCACTAATACAACTCGTCTAGTAGACCTTGTCACCAATAGAGCTAGAATCGGCCATACACGGCTCACCCAATCTTATCTATTCAACTTACACGAAGAACAGCCACTTTGCCATCAATGCCATGGAATTCTGTTAATCGAGCATATCACACTTCACTGGTATTTTTATTTATTTTTTATTCTCAAAAACTTAACGGGATTGTGCCGATTAAATATCCAACTAAATCATCTTATTATCTGCATCTGTGAGGTAATATTCAGTTTTATTTATATTTAATGGGACGATTGAATAATACTAAAATGTAGTTTTTATTTGAACAGCGTATGTGTATTTAATATAAGTCCAAATAGGGATTAATTCGAAAACAAATAAATATATACTAATGTAGTCTTAAACTGGAGTAGGAAACGAAAATAATGTGTGTCCTTCAAAATATTATTAAAATCAATAATATTGTTTTATTCAAATAATATTTTTGTCCGTCATATCAGACATTACACTTCTATAACATGTATTTTAGATTTTAATTGAATGAGGTATACCTAAAACGTATAAGTACCAATAAGTAAAAAATGTTCATATCACAAGCTATTTATTTATAATACAGCTTGCCTAATTTGTCCCTTATTAATTCTGTATAAATGGGATTTTAACTGCATTAGTTGTATAATATTTTATTTCAATCGCTAAACAGTTTAGCTCTATTAAATTTAAATAAAACTGAAAAATAATCAAATAATTTAATAAAAGTATATCAAATCTCAAAAATCCTATATTATTTTTAAATAATTTTTTTTATTGATCTCAAGAAAATAACATCGACAACAAAGGCCATTAGTAACAAACAGGATATGAACTTTTGTGATTAAATACAAAGATAAGTTGTAACGTGACAAAATAATATTATTATATGTGTATTTTAATCTATACATACGGGGAGGCCCCAATTATTTTTCCAATTCTCTGTTGCGCGTGCGAGGTCTTATCTGTGTCGTTACATCGTCAATTTGGTTGACGGACGACATTCGTGTGTTTACTCACCCCGTTGCACCTTCTGTCTGTTGCACGACGGATTGCACTGCACATCGTATCGGAAAATTATAAATATTTAATTAGATGTTTTTTTTTTGTTATTTTCAATACTGGCTCTGCTGATATGATGAGGTCGCCAGTTAAAGAGACACTCCGTTTTTGTCGCCGATTGTGTATGGAGTAACTGTAATTTGTATTATATCATATTATACACCAACCAAAATGTAATTTCTTTTATGGCGTCGGCCAAACTAAGCCGCAGCTTCTATAGCCCTCCAGGGCTGGTAATGTATATTTTTTATCATCATGTATGAGCCAAATTTATTATTATTGATTATTAAATTATACAACGGTGACGAACGTGTACCAGACCATCCGCCCTGTTTCATATTGCTAAAATTCTTATGTGATGGCGATTTCAACCTCACAAAAAAATCCGGGACGAATTACCCGAAGGCGTTCATTGCATTAAATTTAAAAACATATTATTATTTTTTTTGATTAATATATTTATTTTTTTTATTTTCTTTAATTTTAGATGAATTTTTTGATCGCTCGATTTTTCGCCTCATAGTAACATAAAATATTGTCTTAAAATAAAATCTTATATTAATTTTTCAACTTTAAAAAATTGTCTTTTTCTTGTGTGCTCCGTCTTCAACTTTTTATATGTACTTCTCAAAAATTTTTAGTAATTAAGGTACGGGCAATGGTCTCCTCAACGACCATCCCACATGTTATGTAATCGAATGTTATGCGGTAATGGAGCAACACCACGGTTATATATTAAATTTTAATTATTACAAAAAAATGCCAAGTTAACTTCGTTGATTAACACAGTATTTTTCTAAAAAAAATCCTATTGTGATCCGACCTTATGGTCTCGCCCAATAGGTTGGCGACCCTATATTTTTTATATATTTCCTTATGAAATGCCATGTAAGTAGTAACCTTACAAAGTTAATAATTAGGTTACATAATTTTATATTTTTTATATGAAATTCAACAATTTTGCTTGTTTTGTAAAATTAATAAAATCTCAGTTTTTTTCATGATTGGGACCAAGTGCAGTGTCCAGGTGGTTTAATACTTTATTCTCAGCTCATTTTTGGTTGTACTTTAAACAGACGGCTGTTTAGTGTTTGACAGTTAACGTAGTTTTACAGATTTGACAAATGGGGGGCTCCTCTTTGGCTATCAGAAAACCATGGGTGAATCTGGTGAGCCAAATACGCAGTCTGTTAAGCACAGGCTCTTATTTCCGGTTGAGATTTGTGTTTGACCAACGGAAGATTTCTTTTTTAATCTCATTTAATTTAGTGTTTTGTGTGTTTTAAATTCTTTCCCATTTACTTTTTGTATATTCATTTTTTTTTTTTTTGAGTCACCGTATGAAATTTGGCTAATTAGAAAAGTTTCATTGTTGTAAATGGCTATAGAGGCTTGTTCATCTGCTATTTCATTGCCTTTTATTCCCGAGTGTCCAGGTGATAATGATAAGTTTACGCAAATCAGAAGCTTTGTTGAGATTGTTTTGAATTTTTGATTCAATACCCCGGGGTTAAATTTATTTTTTACCGTACACAATGAATCACTAAGGATAATAAATTCGGAGTAGATTTCATGAATTATAATCTCAATAGCCATTTAGATTGCTATTGTTTTGGCTATAAATATGGAGCAAATATTAGGTAATTTGTGAAATATATTTTTTTTTTAAATATTAGCGTGAATCCTACACCTTCATGTGTTTTTGAGCCATTGGTGTATACTTCCTGGATATCTATATAGTTATTTAGAATATTTTTAAAGAAGTTTTTGAAAATATTGGGAGAAGTTTGATGTTTGTAAAGAGTACAGTATTAATTTAGTATGAGCTGTTCCATGGGAGATTTTCGTTATTTTCTTTAGTTGTGATTTTCGATATGTCAAAATTGCTGTCTTTCCTCACTTCTATAAAAGCGGTTATTTTTTTATGGATGGTGTTGTTTGATTTTGTGAATCTTGTTTTATATTTGAGATACAATTCCAATATTTTAATTTTAGGAATACTTTCCCCGGCGAGGTTATAAATACTACATACCCTACTACTGCGATAAACTCCTGTTGCCAGTCTCAAACCATTTTTATTAACACTATCAAGCCAGTATAGTAGGGATTTTTATTTAGTTCTATAAAGTAATGAGCCATAGTATAGTTTGAATTGGATTAATGCTTTATATAAAAGTACCACGATAAGCGTCTGTCAAAGATGATACTAAGCATTTTTACAGAGTTTCTGTGTGCAACTTCGGTTTTGTCAATTGTTATAATTAATTCATTAACAATCCTTTTTTTGTGAATATAATGCAGCTAGATTTTTCTGGAGAGAATTGGAAGTCAGTTTTTTTGCCCAGTTTTCTAAATTAGTTGCAATTGTTTAGAGCAGGCTTTGTATTATGTTTTTGCATTTACTTCTACACTAGAAGTTGAAGTCATCAGTATATAGGTTAAATTTAATGGGAAGCGAACAGTTTTCTGTTATGTCATTGATTGCGACTAAGAAGAGAGAAACTGTATAATTCTTGAGGAACATAATTTTCTTGAATGAACTAATTTGAAAGGAAATTGTTTGCTCTTATTCTGAATGTACGGTTTTCTAAAAAATTGGTAACTATGTTCAGAAAATTTCCTTTGGCAATTAATTTATAAATTTTTACTAAAATATTGTGTCTCCAAGTGGAGTCAAAAGCTTTGGCAATATCAAGATTTTTATACCCATAATATGTTTGTTGTTAAATGTTTGAGAAATTTTCTCTTAAATTTCTATCAAATTGTCTATAGTAGGTACTTCCGATTTTTCTAAATCCGTTTTGATAGTGGGAGAATAAGACGTGTTTTTTTAAAAGCCATTTAAATCAGTGATTTAAGATTTTTTCTAGAAGCTTACCCATTGTGTTGAGTAAATTAATCGGCCTGTATCCTAACCTTCTGCGTAGAATTTGTTTATACCCGGTTTTAGAATAAGAATTTCTATACCATTCTTCCAAATAGGTGGCCATAGTCCTTCTGTTAGAATTTTATTGTAGAGTATTGCCAGTATATCAAACGTCTAACTACTAAAATTGTGAATAAATGCAAAGGGTATTTGATCGACTTCGGAATTATTGCTTTTACATTTTTTTAGGTAGTAAAATATTTTTTGTGGGGTTCTTGAATGATTCATTAGATTTTAGTCGATTTGATTCTCATTAATGCAGTTAACAATGGCTTCCTTTTCGAAATTTTATTTGAGTAATTTGAATTCCATGTTTTAATTACTGCCTCTGCTACAATTGTAAAAAAAAAAAACACCAAATTTGTTTGAAATTAAATCAAAATTATTAATTAATTAATTTGAGTTTTTTAAATCCTATATTATTGCACTTGATAAAGATAAAATATAAAAAGCATATTTATTTTTTATTATGGCGAAATGATAACACACAATGGGCAATCATATAAAAAAGTAAAAAATACGTCTTTTTATTTTATTTAAAATTAATTATTCTTTAAAAAGTGATATATAGTAAAAATAGTTCTGCAGGAAATGTTTTGTTTAAAAATAAAATTTTATTTTATCTGTTTTTTTTCTTTTACTGGGTTCACTATACATGGACGAATTATCTTTAATTTTGTATAAAAAACCTATATTTCTTTTATAATTTTCTAACTGTATACACTTTACTGTCTTTAATTTCCTTTTAAATATGTATATATTTTTATTAGTATTACGTATAATTCTATTGAAATACTATATATATTTAGAATCTAAAGCCTTGCTTAAAATCGTTTTTAGAATGCAATACAACTGCAAAATCTTTTAAATTGCAAGGCATATATTCCTGAAATGCCCCATTGAAAATAACTTTCTTCTTTACGCCACGTATTTAAATGTTTGTAGGCACAAAAAAATAACAGTAGCAAGTTCATCGTTTTTCAAAAAACTATTTTTTTCACTCAGTTATACTCAGTTATATAAAATATTTGTTCACATGTTTTCCCAGTCCAAAAATTATAAAACATACAAAATTATACAACATACAAAATTATATTTTTATTTCATACGAATTCCAATAGTACAAAAACAAACATCAGAATTAATTCTATAGTCTCTCTTCCCTTTCCTGTTATCGTTTTGGTTACTCTACATTTATCCCCAGACCAACTCCACTGGGAATAAACTCTACACACAAATAAATTATCTATAGAGAAAAGAGGGTACAAGTCATATACTACACTTTACCTCTTTCAAGTTAAAAATTCGACAATGATTTTTGAGGATCGTTTCGATATAAGAAAAACATTGAAATTAATAAAAATAAGGATTCCAATTGTAATAAATAATAATAATAATATATTCTAAATAGAACTTTACTCTATTAAAATTTTAAAATTAAAAGTATATCATTCTGAATAAACAAAAAATATAACATAAAAATACCCTACGAAATTAAAATTAGAATTTGCAAAAAAATTTGTATAGGTTTTATAGAAAAATATTATCTCTTGTACTATTATATAAAGTGAATGTATATAAAAAAAAAAAAAATACAGAAAATAAATCATATGCCATAAAAAAAAAGAAATTATAAACTTTTTTTCACTCTAATAGTTTTAATATGATAACTTAAGTGTCTATTACAGTCTATAATCACCATATATGGACGTTGAAATATATATTTCAAACAACATTTTAATCATGAATTTGAATTAACTTATTTATATTTCTTAGAAAATGTTCACTATAAAATAAATAAGTTGATTAATATAAATTAATATTTTTAGCATATGACGAAAATCGGTTTTTATATTTTCAAATTACTTGTACTATGCTTTTTTACAACACTTTTTAATTTGACCATTAATAACATCCATTAATTAGCATTAAAAAATGCTTACCAAAATATTTATACCTGTAAGATTATATTTTATATTAGCATCTTATAGTTAGGCATTTTCCATGTACATTCAAATATAGAATTAAAAATCATTTTAATTTAAGATTAGTTAAAAATATGATTATATAATTTTAATTTAATTTATTTATTTTATCTTTATATATTTATTAACAAGATAAAAAGTAAAGAGAGATTATAAATTATAAATTTTATAATTTTTTGACATATGACTTATCAGTGTTGGGCCATGCTAAAAATGTTCCTAAAACATCAAACCGTATGTCACACTCGTCAATTGAAAACTACAAATAAATGAAAAATGTATGCAATATTGTGTGCAATGTTTAATATTATGCATACTTTGCAAATGATTTTACCGTTAATTATTAATAATAGCATTGATTTTACAATATACATATAAAATATTATAAAATAAATTTAAATTTAAATTTAATAAAAAAATAAAAAAATAAAATAAAATTTTAATTTTAATTTAATTTAAATTTTATATTATAAAATCAATGATAATAGTTAAAACGTTGTTAGGCGAACGGTGTATTTTACTTGTTTGCGTTGTAACTGTGTAAGATATATCTAAGTGCCAACTCATCCGTCTATAGCGTGAATACTTGACATCAACGAATGTGACTACTTTTTTTATTTGTACGCTCGGTTATTTTATGTAAAATTTGTATTAATTCTTGTTCTACTTATATCATATCAATATGCGTTTGTGAAGTTGACCCGGGCCATTTCTCACACTGATTTAAAAATCTCCACAAACATTAAATGAAAGATAAATTAGTTAAATAATATAATGTTATACTAATACAATATTAATAATCTATCTATCTATCTATATATATATAAAATTGTAAGGGTTTTTCTTAGACCGCGCTAACCGAGAAAACTACTAAACCGATTTGGCTGAAATTTTTTTTGGCTGAAACCCGACACTCTGCTGAAGGTTTTAATACCACTTTTGTCAGGAAAAAGGTTCATAAAAAATTAAAAATAATTGTAGAAGAGTCGCGTGTTAGCGGCTTTGTAAGCTACCTGCAACTTGACCTTTGTATAGTGTTTGATATCTAACAGGTCATTAAATGATTTAATTGGCATTCATCAATAGTACACGCACGTCCAAAAACATTTGCCGAAATTAATAATAGTTTTAATATTATAAGAAGATTATGGAAAATATCAATCACGTTTTGCGTTATCGAAAAATACTCTTATGTAATAATATTTTTGCCAACAAACGTGTTACCATCGATTATAAATAGTATTTATCAACACTATTATTTGATAGTGTTACGATCCGCCTGACGCCGAACGCGTTTTTCCGCAAATAGTGTTTTATCTATTTTTATACCTACATTGTTAATCGCTAATATAATACGCAATACCTACTGCTTATTTAACAGCAGGTTATTAGCACATAACTCACCGCACGTGGCATTACGGGCTCAGTCTGAGCTTGGTAGCCGTCGAGTGTGGTTCTTTGCTACGCACACCGCTTTGGTTACGCACAGGCATAATTTGTACTTAGTTTTTTTACCCAAATTTCGGGTAAGTGGCCAATTCATTATCATTCCGAGAACGCAAAGAGCACGCATTGGCAGAAAAACTGCCAATGCAACTCGAATGTATAACAGAAGGCAACAAAATAATACACCAGAACGTTCTCAAACACTTGCACAGGAGCAACGTAACGCTTTGAGTATGAAATCTTCGTTTAATTATCAATCCGAGATTGATTATTTAAATATTAAAGCGCTTCAAATTGGACGAATGACTATATTATGTCCTAAGTGCCATGCAAAAAAATGGAAAGATGAAACCCATGGACTTT